>NC_138203.1:32701342-32773842 GCF_964194415.1 Vipera berus | reverse complement strand
ACCAGTTTCACACGGCAATTTCTTTGAAGTGTCTTGAAGCAGGAACAATGCTCTGGCTCATCTTTTCTGAGCCAACCTCCTATTCCAGGCCTCCCGCTTTCATGTTTATGCACCATGTCCTTTGCAACATGATATTATACTGTCAGGCACATATTATAGCTGGTAGTCCAAAAATTTTGGTTTACAAGACTAATGCAACATTAGACCAGACTGACAATCATAAAGATCAGAGCAGGTTCTCATATCACCTAACTGTGCAATGGAAAACTAGAAGTGCCTTTAAATAGGCCAAAAAGAAGAAAGGGGGAATGTCACTATAAATGATTAAAAGGGGTGGATAACATTTTCTCTGTCCTTTGCTTTGCTTTGCTTTACTTTGCTTTGCTTTCTTTTGTCAAAATTCACAAGGCTGATCAAAGTTATGTAGGCTTAGAGTGATTCAAGCATCTTGCTATTTCTGGAGATGTCTGACCTACAGCATTACTGGATAAACCTGAAGTGACTGCATTATAGGAATACATCTCAAAGAGTGCCCATTGCTGTCACTGTTATGTTAAACTAACCATCTTATATTCTAAATGGAGTGATCAAAACCTACTGCATACTTAGACACATCATAGAGCTTTGAGGCTTCAGAGATCTTGATGATTAATATTCATTATGCCATAAGTCCCCCTTCTCTGACTTGGTAGCCATTAGATATGTTACAACTACAATTTCCAGAATTCATCAGCTCATGTGGACAGTAGCTACAATCTATCATGGACTGCAGTCACATAGAATATGTCCTGAGAGAAGACAGTATATAATAATAGTTTAAATAAATAGTTGCAAATGAGGGCAAGTACATAAATACTTTTTATAAAGATTTCAGAACTGCATATAGGCCTCCCTGGATGTTTACTCACAACTACTTTTTTAAGGGAAGTGGGGTAAAAAGACAATCTTTCCAACTGGTGATCTCTAACTTTCAACTTCTCAGTGGTAGTGGCGGAAACAAAATTAGTGAACTTCAGTTCTACTTTCCTAAATTATACTGATGAAATACAAAACATTTGGAGTATCGTGAGTAATACTCTAATTACTCCCCCTTGCTGGCTAAATATAAATGCTCATCAGTAAGGAAAAATATGTTCTCTAAGTGCATACATTAAAATGCATTAAAATATCCACTTAATCATAAAATGGTTAAGCAAAGAATGTGCTATGCTAGTTCTTCATGCATAGGCTCTAGCTCCTCCTGCAGGAGATTAGAGAGGTATAACTTCAAAATCATGTGTTCATAATTTAACCATGGTTAAGCCCCCTGAATGGCAATGTGTTCTATTAATGTAGGATTAAGATTACCCACTTGAAGTAGCACAATTGGGTCTTGGAGTGACCTCCTTGAATATTGTCAAATCAGACTTTGCAAGTTGCACATTTCTGGTGACACTTGAAAGGAGCCAACTAATGCTTATGTACAGTGCATGCTATGATTAAGGATAATATATGATTGATTATGATTATGTGCCACCAGATCATTTTCAATTCCTAGCAACCAGAAAGATAGATCTTCTCCATGACAGTCTATCACTAACATTTTCTTTCAAGTCTCCCAACAGTGCACTTATCAACATAGGAATGGGCCCTTATTATCACGTAATATGTTCTAGATTTAGGCTGATCCCAGCAGTGAAATCTGGTTCAAAAGCTAAGACTGGCTCATAATGGTCTTTTTGTGCTTTTATTACCTTATTTGAAGTGTCATGCCAATGAGCTATAGAGACCTTTTATTTAGCTGTTTTGTTTACTTGTACAGAAATTGCAGAAAACTAAGTTATAAATATTCTATAGCACAAAGCCATTGATTCTTTTCTCCTGGCTGTTCTGCATGTTCTTCTCCTTCTCCTTTTTTGAAATGGTTTGTCCATTCTTGTTTACATTTCTTATGTGATAAGCCTTCACACGCTTCTTTAAGGGATAGCTTCATAGCAATATAGATTCAATTGCCAGGAAACGTTTCATGATGTTTAATCAAAAATTTTCTTTTCTTAATTTTATACCATTATTCGTACTTAAACCATTTTCCCCAGGCATACTCTGATCCACAGCCTTGCTTTGAGTATCCTCTGCAATTTACTATCTTTTTAAACTGGCGTAGACTGTGAAACTAAGCACTTTTTCTTGAATCAAAACTGTATTGGAACATGACAGATATCTCTCTGAATATTATTTTCAGAAATAAGGCAACAGTCCCACTTGACTTAAATAATTTCTGTATAATTTGCCTTAAATCCAAACATTTTGGCAAAACAGTCATTCATTTCATTCTCTAGCTTTTATCCCATTTGTACACTTGTTGGCAGTCTAAGCCATTTGATTTCTCATATAGTGGCTGCCTACTTGACTTTTTTGCCCCACCCTTGGGGAGACCTATGTACCAAATAGAGGGGAATTAGCAGACAGTAATCTGTATTTCATGCAAGGCAATTTTGGGATAGGAAATCTCTACAGCTCTAGCTATGAAGCCAGCAAAAATTACTCAGGATGGAAAAAACAAGCTATATTCATGGATATATTAAATATTCCGTGCATAAAAATAACAATGAATTGGTGGAGCTTGAACTTCTTCAAATCTATTTAACCTATAGGTAGAGTTAGCTTTGTATGGAAATAAGCTCTATTGAAGCCAACAGAATGTCTTCATTTTTTTACAGTGGAGAACCAATAATTCCTGTATCAAGCTTTATATATGTTTAATTAAAGCAGAATTTGATGCTTTTCTTCATGGATATAAACTCCACTGTGTTCAGTAGAGGTTACGCCCAGATATACGTGCTGTTTAGTTCCCTCATCTACTATTCCCAGTACCAATCCTAATAGGGAGAAAATACTGTTTCTTAAAAATAATTATTTTACAAGTACAGCTCTCTAGTACTTTATTACAACATTTGCTACAGTAGTTCAACTCTGCAAGTCAAACATAGGGAAGGAAGAACTGTTTGGTTCTGATAGACGAGGACTCAGAGCAGTTTGGTAATAACTGGTTTATTGAATACACATAAGTCAACTAGCAACTGTCAAATGTTGCAACCTTTTATAGTGGAACTGTTTGAACTGTAACCAATCAGCAGCGTTTATTTTCCCGCTTCTTGCTCATTGCAGCCAATGATTGCAGCAGAATCTCCCGCTCTAATCCAGCAAATACTGCAGGCTGCAATTCCCTTGTTAATAACTATGTACATACACAACACCCCTTACCCCCCAGTTGTTGTTATTTGTGAACAAAGTCTTTTAAGTATTTTGGAGGCCTGTGAATCCTAGAAGGGTATCTATTGCCCTGGCAGCTGGGGACACCTTTACCAGGTAGTCTGCTTGGCTGATTGTCTGTGTTGGACCTGGACTCTTGGTTGCCTGACTCTGATGTTTCCCAATTGCTAATTTGTGAATTTGTGTTTGTTTGTGTTTGAAGATCAGTAGTGGCTGGCCTACTCCTCAAGGGTGTTACCCAATTGAACTGCCTAGCTTGTTGTTGTTGGTTATCAGAGGCTGAGTTATCTTGCAATTCGGCTTCCCCACTACCCGGCGTGTTGTTATCACTGACCCTGAATGTACTGTTCCCCACAAATCTGTTTTGATCCCCTTCTTCTGGTACGCATCCACTGGTTCTCTTTCTTAACTGATCTATGTGTCTCTTGCTGCTCCAATTCCCTTCCCCCTCAATAGTGTATGACAGGGGGCCCAGAATTTCAGTAATCACCCCTGGGATCCATTTATCCCCAGATGCATAGTTTCTGGCCCATATCAAATCCCCCACTTTGAATGTTCTATTAGGAATGTCCGATTCAGCACTTGGTGGAAGTCTGTCTGGGTGTAATCTGTCCAATTTGGTGGTTAGTCTTCTACCCCACCTCATTTCAGCTGGACTTTTGCCGGTGGCAGTACATGGGGTCGTGTGTTGGGTCAGCAAGAACTCGGCCAGTCTTTGATGCCAGTCACCTCGGATGATTCTTTTTAATGCGTCCTTCGTGGTCCTCACGTTACGTTCAGCCAAGCCATTGGACGATGGGTGGAAGGGTGCTGATGTCTTGTGCTTAATCGAGTTGGCCTTGAGGAAATCCTGGAATTCAACAGATGTGAATTGTGGCCCGTTGTCAGACACAAGTATATCAGGTAACCCATGAGTGGCAAAGAGGCCCCTTAATACCTGTATGGTCTTACCGGAAGTCATGGAACTGACTGGTACTACCTCTAACCATCTGGAGAAACTGTCCACAACCACCAAAATTGTCACCCCTTGGAAGGGTCCAGCGAAATCAATATGAATCCTGGACCACGGATTCCTAGCTAACTCCCATTTATGCGTGCGGATGTGTTGTTGTTCAGGCCTAGAGCGTTGACACTGATGGCAATTGGCAACACATTCCTCAATGTTATTGTCCAGACCTGGCCACCATAAGTGGCTCCTAGCTAACGCCTTCATGCGTACTACACCTGGGTGACCCTCGTGTAATTCTACTAGGATAGCAGGCCTATGGATTTCAGGAATAACCACGCGGTTTCCCCACAGTAAACATCCCAAATGAACTGATAGTTCATTTTTCCTTCTGACATATGGGATGTATTTGGCATCCGGATTGGTATTAGGCCACCCACTTAGAACCCAAGCCAATATCCTCCTTAGAATTGGGTCGGAGTTTGTTGCCGCAGCTATATCCTTGGCCGTTAAGGGCCAGTCCGGGATGTCTTGTAGGGACATTATTTGCCCCACAGGGGCAGGGTCATCCTCAGTTATGTTTAAGGGCAACCTGCTCAGAGCGTCCGCGTGCCCCATGTCCTTGCCAGGTCTGTATTGGAGAGAGAACGAATATGCTGAGAGGAAGATGGACCATCTCAGCATTCGGGGTGACATGATTTGGGGAGTCTGTTTATCCGTGGTGAATAGTCCCAACAGGGGTTTGTGGTCAGTTAGTATGGTAAAGTTCCTACCATACAGGTAGTCATGGAACTTTTTAACTCCTGCCACAATTGCCAACGCTTCCCTGTCAATCTGTGCATAATTTCTCTCAGCTTTGGTCAGTGTCCTAGAGTAGTATGCAATTGGTCTTTGTATTCCATGGTTGTCTAAATGGCTGATCACGGCCCCCACACCATAAGGTGAAGCATCACATGCTAGGTAAATGGGTTTATTTTCAATGAAATGGGTTACAGTGGATTGGCTGGAAAGAATGTCTTTTAATGTTTGGAAACTCACCCTATGTTTGTTAAGCCACTGCCAAGGGGTTTTTTTATCTAAGAGCCTATGGAGAGGTTCTGCAATGGCAGCTTTGTGAGGCACAAATGTGTGGTAAAAATTTACTAAACCAAGGAAGGCTTGTAATTCTGCCTTGTTTTTTGGTTCTGGTGCCAATTTAATTGCCTTGATTTTATCAGGGGTAGGGTGAATTCCATTCTTGTCTATTTTAAACCCTAGAAATTCAGTGGACTTAACCCCAATGCTACACTTTTCTTTTTTTAGTTTTAGTCCAGCCCTTCTGAACCTTCCCAATACCTGTTCCAGTCGTTCCACTAACATACCTTCATCTTTTCCAGCTATCAGGACATCATCAAAGTAAGGGCATACACCAGGTATGCCCTTTAAGGTCCTCTCCATCACTTCTTGAAAGATGCCTGGAGCTGCTGCAATACCGAATTGCAGTCTGTGGACCCGGAACGCCCCCTTGTGGGTAACGATCGTCTGTGCTTCTGCAGCCTCTTCAGAAACAGTCAATTGTAAGTACGCATGCGCCAAGTCTAACTTGGCAAACATGGCGCCGTCCTGGATCGTCGCGAGGACCTGTTTCACCGTCGGGACCGGGTAAGCATGTTTTTTCATTCCAATGTTGAGGGTGGCTTTGTAGTCAGCGCAGATTCTCACATCCCCATTAGGTTTGAGGGGTGTGACAATCGGCGTTTCCCACAGGCCTCCCTCAACGGGTTCTAGTACCCCTTGGCCTACAAGCCGGTCGAGCTCGGCCTCGATTTTTTCCTTCAGCGCGAAAGGCACCCTTCGGGCCTTAAGCCTGATGGGTTTCACGGATGGGTCTAGGTTAAATTTAATTGGGGGGCCCTTGTATTTACCAAGAGACCCGTCGAATACGTCTGCAAACTCGTTGCAGACTGATTCGAGGGTCTTATTTTTAATTATTGAATTTATTCCCCCAACCCAAATGCCCAGGGCAGGGAACCAATTAAGGCCAATTAGACTAGTCCTATGCCCTTCAGTAACTATTAAATCTAAGACCCCCTTAAAATTCTTAAATTGAACTCTAGGACTGATTTTCCCTTTTATTTTTATTGGGCTTTTCTGGAAATCTGTTAATTGGATATTTGTTGAAGTCAATGGAATTTTTCTTCCACTTAATTGTTCAATTCTCTCCAGGGTTTCACTGGAGATTATTGACACTGAAGCTCCAGAATCTATCTCCATTCTGCAAGGAACCCCTTGCAGATGGACTATGATTTTTAATTTTCCATCTGGAAAATTGCTGTTTTTCCCTGTCCTCCTGTGACTGACACCTGCCACCTCCCCTAGGTTAGGAATTCTAGCCCTTAATCTAGGGGACTCTTTGCCACTTAAGTAAGGGGTCACCTTACCTTCGGGCCACACATCCACTTCGTTAAGGCGGTTATCTCGAGCGCGGCTCCTGCAGATGGCCTGGATGTGGCCGGTCTTCCCGCAGGCCCTGCACTTTGCGCTCCGGAATCGGCAAGATGCGCGGGGATGGTTGCCTCCACAGCTGCCGCACCGGTTTTGGCTGTCGTTGTCTCTTGGTCGGGTTGCGGTGTCCTTCCAAGGTCGTTGTGCCCCGGTCGCTTGTCTCTGCGGCGTTGCGGTTTGTTGCCGGCGGTTAGGCTCGGGCCCCTCGGTTCTGGTCAGTCTTGGCGCCATTTTACCGAATCGCCTTGAGACTTCGGCGATCTCGTCCTCCCACTGCTGATCCACCTCCCCACAGTCCACATAGCCTTCCTGGTTGATTTCTGACGCCGCTGCCATGCTACTGCGGGGGGGGTCGCGATACCCGGTAGACTCATACGTTAGGAGTTCGTCTATCACCTCCTGCAGATCGCCGGTGGGTTTGGCAATTATTCGGTTTTGTAGCTGTTCATCTCGTAAGCCCAGTACGACTCGGTCCCGAATTCTTATCTCTAAGTTATCGTACTTGCATCGTACTGCGGCTTCCCTGACGGCAGCGACAAATTTTTGGATGGATTCACCCGGTCTCTGGTTCCTTTTCTCGCTGATGCGGCGCCAGAACAGCTCCGATCTTCTAGGCGTGAAGTGGACCTTTAATTTGGCTAAAAGGTCAGCGTAAGGCACACTAGAGACTGGTTGCGGTTGACACAGTCCGACAGCGATTCTGTAGACCGGTGTGCCGCAAATCGTTAATAAAGCTGCCGCCTTTTTCCTGTCGTCAGTGATTCCGTTCACTAACAGGAACCCTTCTACTTGTCCGATGTACTCTTCCCAATCCTCGGGGAAGTTCGGGTCGAATTCCTTCAATGACCCTATTTGCGCCATTCGGAGAATTTCTCTTCGCCGCGGCCACTCGGTTGACTGTGACACGTTTTCAAATTTGCCGCCTTCGCGCAACAAATCGACGATTCTCTGGTCTTCTGTCTATCCCACCTTCGTCGCCAATTTGTTTGGTTCTGATAGACGAGGACTCAGAGCAGTTTGGTAATAACTGGTTTATTGAATACACATAAGTCAACTAGCAACTGTCAAATGTTGCAACCTTTTATAGTGGAACTGTTTGAACTGTAACCAATCAGCAGCGTTTATTTTCCCGCTTCTTGCTCATTGCAGCCAATGATTGCAGCAGAATCTCCCGCTCTAATCCAGCAAATACTGCAGGCTGCAATTCCCTTGTTAATAACTATGTACATACACAACAAGAACCATTTTGTGTCCATGAATATTTGCTGCACATTAAACGATGTGTAGTACTTACTAATAAAAAAGGCTTAAGCTTTCAACTGTATACAGATTCTCTCATTTAATGTTAAGAAAACTTTAGTCAGGCCTTGAAAGAAACTAAAGGCAAACACTTTGATGAGATATTTAAAGACACTGATTTTCCATTCCTGCTGATATAAATAGAATGGACAAAGTAAAAGTACTTCAGAAAGCCTAATGAACCAGTTCTTACACCCCATTACCTTTAGTCTGATATGACTGAAAATATAGGTGCTAATTATGCTCATTCACACAGGCACTAACATAGATCTACAGTCAATCTTAAAGCACAATATTCTGTACTATTCTTGCCAATATCTCATCATGTATCTTTTTGCTTTTTCTTTCTAATTGAAATATAAATTAACGGTGTGCAATTTCCATTCAACTATTCTAAGCCTCTTATGTTTAATTCCATATAGCAAAGTTGTATTATAGGAAGGAAGGAAGGAAGGAAGGAAGGAAGGAAGGAAGGAAGGAAGGAAGGAAGGAAGGAAGGAAGGAAGGAAGGAAGGTGACAGTTAAATCCTCAACTTTAAAAAAAATGAGTTGGGGTCTCCCCAAACACTTTTCCAAGTGGCATCTAGACACAGATTTTGATTTAGTTCATTTAAGATGATTTCCTGAATTACAAATGAAGTTTCACAGAACATCATTTAGTTGGAAACTGTTCACTATATATCACCAGAATATCAGAATGCTGCAATATTTACTTTGGAGAGAAAAGAGAGGGGGAGATGAAACAAGCTGTCATTTGCTCCCCCCTTTACATCATTTCTCATCTCTCTGTGTGGGAGAGCTGGATGAACTCTATTAGCTTGGATGACAAATCAGCTGTAACTTTAACTTCTCCTTTTCTCAAGCTGTTTCCATTCATGCTGCTCCTATTAGAACCTGCTAGATAATTTTAAGAATAGATGCTCAATACTTGGGTGGAGGACAGCCAATTGGTTCTAGCGTTATGCATGCTTGGAAAATAATTTGGAAGAAGTGCTCCAGACCTTGGGCAAAAGCATCACCTGCTATCAGTTGAAGGAGCCCCTCTTTTTTACAATCTTCCATATAAGCCTGAAGAAAGGTGCTGCCTGCAGTGCATCCCAATCATTTTCCAAACATGCCTAGCCCTATTCAATTCTGTAAAAGGTAAAGGTAAAGGTTCCCCCGCACATGTGTGCTAGTCGTTTCCAACTCTAGGGGCCGGTGCTCATCTCCGTTTCACAGCCGAAGAGCCAGCGCTTGTCTGAGGACATCTCCGTGGTCATGTGGCCGGCATGACTAGACGCCAAAGGTGCACGGAATGCTGTTACCTTCTCACCGTAGTGGTCCCTATTTTTCTACTTGCATTTTTACGTGCTTTCGAACTGCTAGGTTGGCAAAAGCTGGGACGAGTAACAGGCGCTCACTCTGTTACGCGGCACTCGGGATTTGACCCACCAAACTGCCGACCTTCTGATCGACAAGCTCAGCACGGGGTTACACTGGGTTACACTGAGCCACCGCGTCCCCTATTCAGTTCTGTATAGCACCTAATTTCAACAGTACATTATAGAGTGTTTTAATAGGAATGCATAGGGACATTAATTTGACAAAGCTGTCTAGGATTCATGATCAAGTTTAAGGAGCCCATGTTTTCACAACATGTTGTGAGAACTTTCCAGCAATGGATAAAAAAATCATTACATTTTTATTTTAGATTGTGATATTTATATGTGAAGGTAAATTGTTCTTAATCCTATCTTATGCTATTTTATAAGTATTTGATTATAGAGGTTTGAAGTGTGGTTTTTGTAATGTGAATTCAGGCCAAGGCAGGTTTTGACATTGAAATTACAAACATGCCTTAAGCAATATTCACCTTTAAGCCTCTTGGGTGAAATGATTTAGGCCTGAATCTCAAAACTGATCACTGTATGGCTTTAAAAATAGTTTGCTTATGATTAGCGTGAAGGGTTGTATCCAACTTTGTCTTTCTGGGGGAACAGATTCACCTTTTCCCTGCACATATCTAAATCTGCTGCAGAAGACTAAGCAATGCTCTAAAATAGGTTTGGGAGTCCAGAATGCAAGAAGGAGAGACAAAGGGGACATTTCATAACTTTAGGAAAAGTTAGCTCATGTGATATTGAATGGACCCCTTTTTCCCCCATTTCGGGTATGTGGTTGATTTGGAAATAAAATTGGTGTAATTAGCAGACAGTTTCTCCAACTGCTCTCCTACCTACACGGAATAAAATTTTGGGAAATAAGACATAGCTAAAAAAGTAAAGGTAAAGGTTCCCCCACACATGCGTGCTAGTCGTTTCGAACTCTAGGGGCCGGTGCTCATCTCCGTTTCAAAGCCGAAGAGCCAGCGCTTGTCCGAGGACGTCTCCGTGGTCATGTGGCCAGCATGACTAGATGCCAAAGGCGCACGGAACGCTGTTACCTTCCCACCGTAGTGGTCCCTATTTTTCTACTTGCATTTTTATGTGCTTTCGAACTGCTAGGTTGGCAGAAGCTGGACGAGTAACAGGCGCTCACTCTGTTACGTGGCACTTGGGATTCGACCCGCCAAACTGCCGAGCATCTGATCGACAAGCTCAGCGTCTTAACCCACTGAGCCACCGCGTCCCAAGACATAGTTAAGGTTTGCCAAATAATATTATTTTTCTTCAGATCCGAAATGAAAATCTATTTACTAGAAATATCCCCTAAGCTACTTTAAAAAATCGTGCAGTATGAATTTCTACCAATTATTGACTAACAGATAAATCAAAGATAAATGTTATATTACAAAACATGTGAGCTATATGACACTGGGGGATAATTTACACTAGCAACTTCCACATGGTGTCAATTGAAGTTCCACTCAAGTAATGGAGAGAAATCTCTGAACCAGCAGCAGGGAGGAGATGACGTTGAAGCTTTCGGCTGGTTAACAAGGAAACACTTGGCAACATATGACCTGCATATTAAGATGCAGATGGTTCTATAAGACAGAGCATACATTTATAAAGGAGATGTGTAAGGTCACAGGAACCATCTGTTTAAATATTTAAATGTCCATACACTAAATATATAATTAGTTTTGCCCTGGACTTGTAAGCCTATCAATCTACCAATTTTATAATAATGCTAAAACAAAAGAAAAATGCAAGTGTGGAAAGAAATCCATGGCAGCAAATTTACAGCATATGGGCTTTGCATACTCAGTTTATAAGCAACATTAAATGTCCAGAGGCATCGACATCTTTGAAATAGATCTTACTAGGATAAATAGCAAATACATTATTTTTGGCAGATGGGTGAATCTACACAAACATGCTTTCTTATCATCACTGCAGACATTACAGAACAAACTGAAGATTTGCACATTTTATTATACATCCAGTCTCATAATTAGACTGGGGGTTTTTTCCCACTAGGTATGGACAATATTCTTATGGTGAAAGTTCTATGCTGTCTGTATCAAACAGTCCTTAAAACAAGTTGCTAGCTTTGGTTCTAGACTTTCAAATTCTGAAAAAGAAATCTTTCTTTAAAGTTGTGCAATGTATTCATGGGATCCCCAATAACCAAAATTTTCAGAATTCTCAAGGCCCTCAAATACATTACTCTTTAAAGGATAAGGTCCTAACCTCCCATGAATTTAAATTCACAGATAGACCCCTCCCAATTAATTGGGCTATGTTTTGTTTTGTTTTTTTGCCATTTTAAAAAAGTAATATTAGGTAGGTAGATTTTGGCACTGGCTGAGTTTTCATGGCCAAAGCAAGGTTATGGGGAATTGTATCTAAAATCAGAGCAACTGAAATTAACAGGTTATATTTTTTTCTTTATGACTTTAAATGAAGAGAGGAAAGAAAAAGAAATCAAGGTTTAAAAGAATTGAATGAAAGATGGAAAACAAAGCTTTAAAGAAGCCTTTGTGTGCCAGTGGTTTTCAATCTTTTCTTCACCATGGACCCACTTTAAATATATTTTGTGGCCACAGACCCCCAAGACTTAATTCAAGATTAACTCAATATTTCTTCAAGCCTTTGCAGACACCCTGTGATGACATCATGGGCCCCAGAGGTCCACAGACCACAAATTGAGAATCAGTATAGAATGCCACAATTTTATGAATTAAAATCTAGTTAGGTTTCTAGGTTAAAGAGCAATCAAGAATAAGGTATATGAGTTTATTTTTTTAAAGCCATGCTCTCTGACGTTTCCATCCATCAATCCTTCCAGCTCTCAGAAAGCCCCAGTACAGCTGTTATTTTTTGAACACTGAACAACTTGCCCTCCCGTCCTTCTCCCTTTTCAATGGCAACAACCGCTGAGCCCTTCAGAATCTGACCTGCTGAGGAAAACCTGTTTTTAATTACATGTTAATTGCTTTAATGCAGCTTGCATTATGTGGAAACCTCAAATTATTTTAATCTGGATTTTTTTAAAAAAAGAAACATCTGATGTCTTGAGCCATCACTCAGTTAGAAGCAGTTAGAAGAGGAAAGATTCAAAGAGCTTTTTCTGGACCAAAGTCTGAGGCGGGTCCAGGGAATTGTAAATTCCATTCTCTCCTTGGACACCAGAACTTTCATGTCCAGAGACTCACCAGAGGGGGGGTTGGAGAGTGGTGTGTGTGTGTTTTATTAGCCTTGATAAGATAATGTGCTGCATATCCCCTCCTCAAATTGCCAACTTTAATTAAAAAGAACAGTCTTTCCTAATGGTAGAACTTGAATATAAGTAAGCAAGATACTATACTTCTACTATTAATAGTACGATTACTACTGAATAAATGCTATTTATTTCCATTCAACACAGTAGAACATCTGTTAAAATACTGATATAAATGTGATATTATATTTTGGGTTTATTTTTATTTTATTTTATTTTAATTCCATTTATATCCCGCCCTTCTCCGAAGACTCAGGGCGGCTTACAAGCTTAGCAGTAGCCTTCATTCTATGTATATGCCTGCTTATTAGGGCTTTCATACACCCCCCAAGCGGCATTATTACAAAGTCAGCTTAATTGCCCCCAACAATCTGGGTCCTCATTTTACCTACCTCGGAAGGATGGAAGGCTGAGTCAACCTTGAGCCTGGTGGGATGCGAACCTGCACTAATTGCAGGCAGCTGGTGTTACTTAAGGAGGCATTAGCCCACTGCTCGACCATTTCATACCATTTCATACCATTTCATACACATGTACACTGGGCTGCTGACTTCATTGGACAGAAAACAGCAAAGAAAAAAATTACATTGTCAAAGAAGGTAAAGAGAAGAAAGTGAGATGTGGGTTGTAAATGAGCATTCCAATGATAGACTTCTTGGTCTTACAAAGTCCCTAATCTATGTCACTGAATTGACTAAGGTGCACCTGTAATGGACAGAAGGAACGGGAGCCAGAACAGCCACAACCAAGACAATGGTCAGATAAAAGAAGCATTAGCATGCATGACTTTGATTTCCTAATCTGATCTACTATGAAGAGGTGACAGCACCATCCACTGATTATTTGTTCATATTTGTTGAAAAATTATTTCATATTCAACATAATTATTGTTAATTCCTATATGTAATACAGCTTTTGACCAAAGTGAAATGGCCTTTGAGGATCTCAAGAAAGCAGCGCAGCCCTTAGATTGGAATCCACCAAGAAATCAAAGATGTGTAGACGAGGATAGTAAATTAAAAAGAAAAATCTTACAAGGAAATGACGAATCATTTCTACATTGTTGCCAAGAAAACTACAACTTGAGGAATTCTTTATTTTCTTAATATAATATGTATAATGAAGTGTATTAGTTTTTCATCTGTACAAAAATAAATCCTACTGAATCTAAAGGGACAGACAGCCTGATAAACTATAGAATTGTAGCAAATGTTGGCTTGTGTATGATCATTTTCCATTTCCCTATATTTTTCCCAGGAAAATAGAGGGACAATGGGAAATGAACATACATGTCAATAATTGCTTTAATTAGGTATTATGTATATAATATGACAGGGGTTTTCAACCAGTGGTATGGGTACCACCTGTGGTACATTGGCACCTAGCAGGTGGTATGCGACCATCCTAGAAAAGTGGTAGTGGGGGAGGGGAATGAGCTGAACCGGTGGCAGCACCGCACAAGCCTGAGCAAGAGATGGCTGGAGCTGCAGGGCTGTCAGGGCTCAGCGGAAGTGCCAGGATCAGCACCAGGCTCCAGCTGGAACTTGGCGCTGATTCTGGTGCTTCTGCTGAGCCCAGAAGTGCCGATCAGCTGGAATGTTGCAGCATCTCCAGGGTCTTGTGATTTACATCCAGATGCTTGGCAACTGATTCATATTTATGACAGTCACAGTGTCCCAGGGTCATGTGAAGTGACCAAAACCTGCTGCAACCACCCAGCAGAGGGGGAGGGAATAAAAACCAAACACCCTCCCCCCCCACACACACACACTACCCCCGCTGCCCATCCTCAATAGAAATGCTTACAACAGTGAAAACCTCGGACAGGAGGAAGAGCGCCGCCGGGCGGGCAGGCAGGTGTCTTGCTCGGCTGTGGCTTGGGTGGCACTTTTTTCAGTGCCATTGTAACTTTGAACAATCACTAAGCGAACTGTTGTAAGTCGAGGACTACCTGTACTTCATCACTTTTTTTTTTGGTCTTCAAGTTTTTGACACCTTGCTAGATGACTGGTGGTACTTGGATGTTGCCATATCCTAAAAGTGGTACAATGGCTGAAAAAGTTGAAAAGCCCTGTAATACGACATATCATATACATCATTTACCCAGTAAAATATACAACACAGTACACAATTACTACTTATGAATATATATGCCATATTATATACTTTTTTAATCTCAATTTTAGAAAATGTTTCATATGTGACATTGAGAGCTGCTAATCAAAACATTCAATCCTTCTTGGATTCTTTGGTTTTTAGCCTTACCACATACAGCTAAAGTTTTCCTTTTCCATACAATGGACACAATCTTTGTAAAGAACAAGGAGAGAAGTGACTTTCAGTGAGGATTAATGGTAAACTAGATGTCTCCAAGAATGCCAAACCTCTGTGGAAAAAGGAGAGGTTGTGTCATTGCCCATGTGCACTCTGAACAGCTGCTCCTCCTGAGTAAATTCCAGCAATTGAGCTTTTTACAGTCCACCTGAATGAGCTGAGCAGCTGCAAGCCCATCTATGATCATAGCCGTAATGTAATCTTATGGACATAAAGTTCTGCCAAGCCTCATTTACCCTTAATTTCTTATTAATTTAATACAAAATGAAAAACTATATTTAAGGAAGAGCAACAAAGATGGGCAGAGAATTAGAAGAAAGCAACAGGATGTTCAGGATGCCAAAAATGAAATTGTCAGTGGACAGATAGATCTAGGTAAGTTTAGCCTCAGTTCACTTATGAGAAGTATGGTAGCATTCTTGTAATACCTCAAGAGACAGAAAAGGATTTAGGCTCTCCTATGTCAATATTCAGGGACGCAATATTCAGTGGGTTAGGACGCTGAGGTTGTCAATCAGAAGATCGGCAGTTTGGCAGGTCGAATCCCAAGTGCCGCGTAACAGAGTGAGCGCCTGTTACTTGTCCCAGCTTCTGCCAACCTAGC
This sequence comes from Vipera berus, assembly GCF_964194415.1. NCBI lineage: Eukaryota > Metazoa > Chordata > Lepidosauria > Squamata > Viperidae > Vipera > Vipera berus. The sequence continues at coordinate 32,758,276 of NC_138203.1, read as the reverse complement.
AGTTCGAAAGCACGTAAAAATGCAAGTAGAAAAATAGGGACCACTACGGTGGGAAGGTAACAGCGTTCCGTGCGCCTTTGGCGTCTAGTCATGCCAGCCACATGACCACGGAGACGTCCTTGGACAAGCACTGGCTCTTCGGCTGTGAAACGGAGATGAGCACCGGCCCCTAGAGTTGGAAACGACTAGCACGCATGTGCGGGGGAACCTTTACCTTTACCTTATGTCAATATTCAGAAGAATGGACTTAGTTGTATATTAGAAGTGAATGATGGGGTGGAAATCCTAATAGTAAGAACAGTTATCATTGAAACCAAACACCAGAGTGGCACCAATCTCCAACTGGTTGGATATATTCAAAGGGAGCAAAGTGGCCATCTATTAGGAATTCCTTAAATTAGAGAAGGAAATTGGATTTGGTGTCTGAAATTGACGCCTTCAAGTATTTTAAAAAGATTAACAACATAAATTCCAAACATTATACAAATATCACTGTACTAAACATTACTGATGCTCTTGTACATGTATATTACTTAATAAAAATCAGGAGACTTTCAACACTCAGAAGTTCACAATTCAAATTCTGCATATGATCTCATACGGCAATGTTTCTCAACCTTAGCAACTTTAAGATGAGTGGACTTCAGCATGCTGCCTGAGGAATTCTGGGAAATCAAGTCAACACATCTTAAAGTTGCCAAGGTTGAGAAACAGTGTAATACACTAAGAAAGTCCCTATTAACGTGCAATGGCTGTTTTCACATCTGCAGCTAATCTGTTGCTTGTGCCATGGAATCATGAGTTTGAGAAATGACAAAGATCACCCAGTAATAGAAATCACTTGATCAGAAAACTTTTCATTTTCCAAGACAAATTTCATTTATGTCAGCCATTCTTGCATAATATTTATATTCTACTTATAAAATAAGAAAAGATACTCAGATTTTAAAGTATATCAGATGCATGGCTTTCTTTCAAATTGCAAGCCATTCAAAGATCATTTCCAAGCCTGCAGATTTTGCAACAGCAAACCATAGCAACCCACAAAGTAGTGTGTGTGTCCCCAGGGGACACAGTCAAAAAAAGTAGTGTATGAGACCCAAAACAAAAAAAACAAGTAGAATTTCCATCATAGCAGCCATCTACTGTATCTTACCCTGCATATAGTCTCTGACTTTCTTCTTCTCAAGGAATGTAACCTTCAAAAGAAAAGGGCTGTCCATTTTTGCTGTAAAACAGGGGTCCCAACCCCTGGGTCATGGCCCACAACTGGGCTGTGGCCTATTCACAACCAGGCCAAGTGAGCGGCAGGCCTGAGCACATGTGTACATGCACAGCTCAACTTGCACAGGTTTAGCTGTGTGGATGCGTGCATGCGTCCAAGTCTGCCGCTCATGCAGCCTGGTTCCCCACCCGCTCCACCAGGCTGCCAAGCTACAAAGTTTGGGAACTGCTGCTGCAAAATAAGTGTGATTAAGAAATATTTTTCCTTTTTGTGTAGCTTTCAGTATTTAATACTCTCACTAACCAAAAAAAACCCCTCTCAAAATATTGCAATGAAATACTTTCCTTAATTTCTCATGCTAGTCTAGTCAATTAGGATAAATTTTGAGAATTATTATCAGTTTATAACTGCAGACCATCACGTTCGAAGTGGATATATATGGGATAGTTTCACAAAGCAAAGCAGCTATTCCTCTGAATTTACTCCAGATCAAAGTTGCAAAAAAAAATCAGATACTCTTTAAATGTATCAGAAATGGAAAGTGAAATGAGGAAAAGAATCTTTGTTTAATAAAAGATTTATTTATCAAAGGGTTCCAGTGAACATCACTTTCATTCATATACAAATAAGATCTAATAGGCTAATAAATTGGGGAGTGTCTCATTGTTTTTGTAATTTTATGAGCATTATTTTTCACATCCTAAAATTGTCCAAGTATAGAAAAAAAGCAGGACTTCAATAACTGTTACCAGCATGATTTGCTTTTATTACCTTTCTGTTCAAGACCCTTGTTTCCCCTTGTAGCATGTCAAATTGCCCCCAAAACCATATTATACAGCAGAGAAATGTTGTTCACACTTCACTGGCTATTGATTTACTTTATTTATTGGCACAAAATCAGCCTGAGATAAACATTTTGTCCACCATTTCCACTATTGTAAGCTATACAGTTCACTGTGAGATAGGTAAGCCCAAATGTGTTGGGATCGCAATTCGACATGGCTTTCTAATCAATGTGTGAAAAATTACCTAATGAATAATGGGTTGCACATTTCCACAAACAAATTAACCAGGGTGAGACTGAAACTAATGATTATATTTATCTAATGTAATTTCACATCTGTTACTACTGGTAGTAATTTTATTCCACCCCTAGTGTTCTCAGAATGTGGCTTCAAGATGAAGCTTTAACTAAGACATGCATCATGTTTGCTTCACATTTAATTTATTTTTAGCATAATTTTAACTGGAAAGTTGGCCTATAATTATATAATGTAAAAAGCCTTTTTTGCAGGATTTGTACTATATAAATCTTTATATTTTTATAATACTATCACATGAATTACTAAAATAACTTTTGTATCAATTAAAAAAATCCCCTAAATTTAGCTAACCAAATAAATAATGTTTTAATCTTAGCTTAATTTGCTTGGCTTATGGGTAATAGAACAATCAATGAATGATAATTCACTAACCATTTGCTTTGCAAATTTAAATTCATATCTGACATGGTTTGCAGCAATTAGCTGTTCAAAGCTAGTAGTCTAAACCCTGCCAATTTTCATGAAGGAAAAGCAACAAATGATAAGTTGGTTCATATCTGCTCTTCACAACTGGCCAATTACAGCTGGAATAAGGGATTATCTTTAGGAAGAGTATGGTGAAGCTGATGAGAAGAATACAAAAGTATGTTTGGAAAGCTGATAATCAAAATGAAAGGGACAAATGAGAAGCATTATAATTCTAAGGATATGTAAACCACTTAGAGATGGCTGTAAAGCACTGTGAAGCGGTATATAAATCTAAGTGCTATCACTATTGTTAATGATGAATGCTAAGGAACAGGAAGATATCTATTGCCCCATAAACCTTCCCAGAGGCATTGTTATACTTTAGGAAGAAACAAAAACTAGATTAGATGGGCCTTTTGATCCAGCAATTTCCAGTTCACATTCTTAACTTTTGAGAGCCTTGAGATGCCAAAGTTGGATACATTCAACTAATGTCAACATGAACCGTTGCAGTAAAAGATGGCAAGGGAAAAACTGAATTAAAAATATCTGCTACATTTCAGATAGCTTTTATCTTAGGATAAGGAAACTCTTTGCCTGGTAGACTTGTGAGAAAACTAAGAAATTTTGGATACAAATTTATATGAAGATGAAAGGATTTTAAAGATAAACATTGTGAAAAGAATATTGTGAAATTTTTATGGGTAATGAATTAGAAAAGAGTCATGGCAGATGGTTTTGTATTTAGGAAGATTTAGGAAGATTATTCTATGCTGAGTGATGGAATAACAACAAAAACTTTTATGAAAGACTGGAAACTTTACTGTATGGTCTTTTGCTGAAAGAAGAAAAAATTATGTGATAATTTATGAGTCTGAAGATTAAAAATGATGACTAAGTGAGGATTTGAAGGGAATTATATAATATCTACAGGATATTATAGGATATTATAGGATATTAATATATATTATATTATTATATATATTGAAGGAGGGAGGGAAGTTTATAGGTTTATAATTAACTATTGAAGAAAAGATCAGAAGTCTTATTTCATAATTTTAGTTTCTCTTCTCATTTCTTTTTTTCCCTTTTCTTGTACTTCTTTTTTCCCTTTCTTTTTCTTTAAATTTGCCTTTTACTTCAGGTAAAATTCTTAATTTTTTTTTAAAAAAGAGATAAAGAAGCTGTTGTTCACTTATCCCCTGATTCTTGGTTTCTCATTTTTCCTTAGCCACGTACTATATCTCTCTTCCACTTTGCTCTGTTTTATGTTGATTGTCCTACCATCATGCTATAATGGTGGTATGATAACAAATAAATAACTCCAAAAGTGATGTCACCATCTAAGCCAACATTATTAAACAATTTCACAACTCATCTTGGTCACAGCAGCAGCTTTCATAAGGATTTATTATCCAGACAGAGGAGGCAAGGGGAGGGATATGTGGGTGTAAAGGCATATGAGAATTATTGTACTGCAGGTTTTATTATTGTATTTTCACTGAAATTTAAAGTACAGTGGGAGAAAAAAATGAGAACATTTTGTATTATTTCCTCTTATTTTTTGAAAAAAAGTTTTATGATTGCTCAGAATATGCAGTTTGCAGTGGGTAAGAGATTTTTTGAACTCTGTAGTTTATAATTAAACACCACCTTAAACAAGCTACATGCCTCACTCTCTGTCATACGTGTAGACGATGAGGAAACATGAAGATTCTAGAGTTAGGACTTCAAATAATTGCAAGCCTTGCAAAAGGCAAAAGTTTATTCATGTAAAATATTTGGAGTTTCCTTGTTGCATGGCCCTGATTATTACTAAAAATCTAGCTTTACAGATGGCTATTTCAGCATCAAAACTGAACTGGCGATTTCACTCAGTGTTTGACTGCCTGGACAAGTCCTTGAAGTTTTCTTGGCAAGACTGAAGAAGTCATTTGCCCCTGTCTGCTTACTAAGACTGAGTGGGAAGATCACCTAGTTGGCTTTTGTGCCTAAGGCAGGACTAGAACTTTGTCTCCTGGTTTCTAACTTGATATCACAACTACTACACCTATCTGGCTTTGTTTAGGCATTATAGTTTAATAAATTATGGCTTGCAAAACTGTATGGAGTTCTAACTGTAAAAATATTTAAAGATGCCACAAATTCTCAAATATATTTAGAAATTTAATATAAAAATACAAACTATGTAACTATTAAACTAATTTTCAGTGTCATTATTCTGAATGTAAATATGCTAGCTTACAGAACAAGACAAAATAAGGGAAATTTGAGGCAGAACTTTTGGGACAGTGCCAAAAAGCAAACCTAAAGTCTAATTTAGTGAGATCAACTTTTATGGAGGGACTTGACAAGAGGCAAAAGGCAACAGAAGGGAGTGATCAACTGGAGCAGAATGAACAGAGAGACAGTGAAAGTGAAGGTGGGTAGATGATGAGTAACCTTAGATGGTGTTTTGAGGTCTCTGGTGGGATCAAACGGTTATTTGGTTGTGAAAGATATGCAGGGTTGAAATCTAGTGTAATTCTCAACATGTATCAACTGCCTAGTGCATGAATTTTAGCCACTAAATATATGGTATTTTTTTAACATGTGAAGCAAAATGAAATATTTTTACAAGCACAAGTCACCTGAAACTCACTCTGTTTAAATGAATAGGACCACTCATTTATCATAATGTCTGCCTATATTATGATTTTTATCTTCTGTTCTTAAAATAACTAAGAGGAATATTTTAAAAAAAATTACTGATAGACAAGGACATTATCTATGTTGGGTACCAAATAAAACATAGCAATTTTACAATGTAATATATACAAAAATGGCTTATAACCTTCATATAATATGCCAGATAGTTGTTTAATCTCCCATGTCCTTTTAGTTCTTCTGAATATGGCTGTAACTTGTACTAGGATATAAGAAGGACTGGCTGCAGTTTTTTAGGTAAGATATTTATGCTGCTTTATTAGGAGAATCTGTATTACTAAATTACTATAAACATTGCTTCTATTTCAGTTTAGTCTGAACTTGGTGAACCTAACAATAGTGAGAAATGAAGGAAATAACTACTCTGAAACATCCAGTGATTGAATCGGAGTAATCAAAGGACTCTATAGGAAGTCAATGCCTGGATTAATGAACCAAGCATCTCTCCATGCTGTGGTTCTATTTCTTCACATAAATGTCCTCAGCTGAAATTATCTTTGTCATGAAAAGGAGCAGAAAAAGGTTATATAGTTTCATCTGACAGGTTAAATACCACCCTTCCATTGCTGCAAGAAACAGTTCCATAATTTGAGGTTTTTATTCTGAAAATGAAGAGTTAAAGGTGCATAACACTAATTAATACTTTTTGCTTTCTTTCATTATTATTTTTTGGTTAGTGGACAGATTTATTGCCAGTGATACCAAAGTAGCATAATCTATTCCATAGTGTCTCTTTTCCAAAGTTCCTGCAACCTGTAATCATTATCCACTAAAGTCTCTTATAGAACTATCAAGGAAGAAGCAATGACAAAAAATATTCCAGTATAATCCTTCATTGCTTTGCCAACTTAGTTAGATCTTTTGGATTATCATTTGTCAAACAGAAAGCAGGACAAGATAAATGGGTCAGTGATTTTTAATGCAACTCTCCCAGAAAAGAGAAGGGATTTTTCATTTTCATCAGAAGGAACTGTTGGAGAAGAAAGAAAGAAAAAGATTTACCACTAAACATAAATAACAGCGTTTGCTTAGTTATGTAACCATCTGTAGGTATTCGGGGTAAAGCAATATTTAAAAGAGCGTAAATGTATTTGGAGGCATGCTGGCATGGAAATAAATCGATATCTACTCACTAATACCTGAATTGGATTAACATTGTCAGTGCAAGCTAAGGCAAGCAAATGGATTGAGTAAATGCAACCCCAGTCAAACAGTAAAACACACTTATGCTGGAAGCTGAGGGACGGGTATATGTATAAATTTATTTTGTGTGTGGGATGATATATATATATATATATATATATATATATATATATATATATATATATATATGTAGGTCTAGAGTCTCGGGTTTCTTCCCGCGTTCCTTTCATCTTCAGAAAGTTGTGGCGACGTTTCGACGAAATCCCATCCGTCATCATCAGGCCGGAGTATGGAGTATTCCTCCTGCTGCAGGAGGAATACTCCGGCCTGATGATGACGGATGGGATTTTGTCGAAACGTCGCCACAACTTTCTGAAGATGAAAGGAACGCGGGAAGAAACCCGAGACTCTAGACCTACACATACAGACACCCGCGAGAATCTACGAAAACATATATATATATATATATATATATATATATATATATATATATATATATATGTATATATATATATATATATATATATATATATATATATATATATATATATATATATATATATATATATATATATATATATATATATATATATATATATATATATATATATATATATATATATATATATATATGCTTTGTATTGTGAAGTTACTTCTTAAAGCACTCTTAATAGGTAATGCACTGCAGTCTTTTATTACAGCCCAACAAGGGAGTTTGACATTTAGAGGCCAGTGCAGTGCTGATACAGAAGCATTTCTATCTGCATTTATTTTCATATTTGCACATCAGGACTCATTAAATTGACTGGATATATGATCTGAATCATGGAAGAGCACCCCAAGTGTGACCTTTCATCATTACATATGTTTAGTTTTATGGGAGGAGAGCTATATTAAAAACTTTGACTTCTTTGTTCTCATAAGAATCCAGAGAGGTGACTTTTGCTTAACTCCTTGGACAAGTAGCTAAGGAATCATTTCACCCAAGTTTACTCAGTAAACATATTGGTGGGATTAGGTCTCTGAGATCTTCACATCAAAACCTGGTGCACAATATAGTAGACAATCTGAAGCTGTAGGACTCTATAAATACACCAAGTGTAATTTTGCAGCTTCTCTGATGTCTGATGTCTCTGATGGATATTCATTAAAACTGTAGTCCTACAAAGGCTACCAAAATTCAGGTCAAAAATTAAAATCTTGTCCTTTTCCAAGTACATGATAAAACCTCATTTACTACACATTATTGTCAGCCCCTGCAGTCAACTTCCAATCATCTGAAGGTTGGCCGCTCTTGGCTTAATATAGGAGGGGTTTTCTATTTATTATATTGATTTGATTGGTGTAAAAATGCTCTGGTGATTAATAGTTTTAAAGGGATAACTGATTTACAGTCAAATACTCTCCAAATATGCTTGAGATCAGTAATTTCAGGACCTCTTTCGTACTGTAAAATGTGAAACAGGTCTACAGGTATTTTCATCTGGCAATGTTAAATTTAAGTTCTTAACTGCATCCATGTACATTATACCATCCTCAAATTATGGAAAGATATGATTAATTGTGTCTTGCTACTGCATGTAAATGGACAGAAACCTAAGGATGAAATTATCCTTTGATATTATACAGTAAGCCTATATGCTTTTTGCTAATTCCAGCATGAAGATGCCTTTATTTATATATTTGAAATAAAACGCAAAAGAGTACAGCCTGACACAGCAAAAGTAAAGGCATCACAAAGTGTGCAAGATTAGGAGAAAAATGAATCATCAAATGGGGAGGGCTCCTCTAAAGAACCGCAGTTTAACTCTCGGTTACAAATATTCTCTTCAATTGGTAATTATCATATTAAAACACCACAATTGGCTAAAGGCAGACTCTCTGAATGTGGTTGCCTTGTACAAAGTAGCCTTTCAGAATCATGTGACTCTTGGTCCCTATTTAGTAGCACGTTTTAATTATATAGGTTTATTAATAACAAAAAATCATTTTAAGATTAAGTATGAAGGTTTCTGGCTATTAATTAAAGGACCTAAGTAAGCCATGATCTACCTCAGACTTAAATTAATGAGCTAGATATGTACATTGTTGTTGTGAATGTGGATGTATATGAAGTAGAGTTTGTAAGGCACTTTGCACAATAAAAATCACCAAAATGTTGCACTCAATTTTCCCCCCACATTCCTGATTTAAGTGCATCATTTTTCCTATGATAGACAGAATCAAGCATTTCCCCTATAGGATCCTAGATCATTTGGTCCTACTAATTTCCAAGCCTTTATCTAAGGCAAACAACTATTGCCATGGAAACAAATGCCTGCATGAAGCCAAGAATCAGCACAACATTTTTCATTAAACTCTTGATAGTATGATGGATATTTGGGAAAGATGATAATTAAGCGAAAATGTTTTTACAACGCTTTAGAATTTTCCATTAGTAAAAAAAATTCTAGTTTTGGTTCAGAATTTTCACCTCACTCCAGTTTAAGTGCTCATCTCACCCTACCGTCTTAAAACATGTGGTTGGGAGTTTTAAAAAGTTTTTGAAGATTATGTTTTGCTGCATAGCTACATCATAAACCTGTTGCACTTAAAGTTATATCATTTTAAAATCAACATACTATCTGTAAACAACCTTTGCTATATTTTGGAAAGTAGCAACTGGCAGACATGAACAGATCTCCTAAACATGAAATTATCCTGTTACCCAGAATTTCACATTGGTAGTGAGGACCCGGGCGTCACCCCGAATTGTTATTTTCCTTACTCATAAGTTTAAGGCATCAGAATTTCAAGTGGATAAATGAAACCATAGTGTTCCCATATTGACATAATTATGTTGTGTTAATAATACAACTATATTATCAGAGCATAGTTGCCATTGGTTCAGTTCTTTGGAATGTTTAGGAATTGATATATAGTCAGTTTTATTCAGACAAGTATAACAATTATTTCAGCCCTACTTTATCTGAATGTACAGACATGTGTCATGACATGTAAATGCTTTTTTTTAAAATTAACATGAGGAACACTGCAGTCCATGTTCATGTATTCAGAACAAACATCAATGGGATTAAATACTTAGGTATGTTTAAGCATCAGACTTTGAAAGAGCCTTTCCCCCATCTAATATCCTTCAAATGTGCTGGGACTACAATAGCCAAAATACTCAGTCATGATGGTTATTGATCAGGCAGGAGTTCTGAAATTCTAAGCTCAACATTTCTGTGAGGGACCAGATTGAAGAAGGCCGCTTTATACCAGCTGGTCAAGTTTAATATACTTTTTCGTCTTAAAATTTATTTATTTATTTATTTATTTATTTATTTATTTATTTATTTATTTAGTACTTTTGAGTTATACAGTTCTGATTATTAAGGCCATGAGGCCCAAGAGGCACCATGGCTGCATCTGATTGTTGTCACCCATTTAGCACCACCCAGGGAGCATGTGTAGTTTAAGGAATGTTACGGATACTGGTGATTATTGCTCATATATTCTATGTTTGTCTTCTGTCATCTTCTTATATACGCTAAATAAATAAGTGCCTTTCAGTCAGTCTTGATTCCTGGAGAGTGTTGTGACAAGTCCCTGCAGTTTTTGCGGTAAGGTTTTTCATAAGTGGTTTTTCATTGCCTCCTTCCTAGGGCTAAGAAGGTCCACCCTGGCTTTCTACCTAAGGCAAGATTAGAACTCATGGCCTCCTGGTTCCTAGCCTGGTGCCTTAACCATTACACTGGCTCTACTAAAATAGCAATATCACTACAGATTTCAGTAGAATTCTTAGTATTGCCTAATTCTTCCTATAATTTAAAAATGCTTGTAACCTAGCTAGCTTATAGGTTGGGTTATTCTGACTTTGCAAAAAAGGCATTCAAAATGCTATATAAATATTATTTAATAACACAATATATATCATTACCTCCAATTTGCAAATTTGGGTTTGGGGACTGAAGATTTATTTTATATGCTACATTTTTGGGTGCTCATCTTTAATATTGTAATTATGCACATAAGCATTTTCTACATGAAAATAATACATTCATTTAAAAAGATACATTATGTAAGAATCCTGGTTAAAGAACCGTGTCTGGAGACAGCTCTTCATTGAATAATTCAAGGTCTTCTTGTACCTCATTAGGAACTTTACAGATTGAAAGAACAGTTACTTGTCTTAGGCCTTAGCTGGTACTTCCAGTTAGAAATTAGAATTTGTTTGGGGTCTCCTAGCTTAATTTTTGACATTGCGGCAGTTTCCTAACACCTATGGATATTTCCACACAGAGTCACCATTGTCAAATCTTCTGAATTCATCTTATAATGACCCACAATTGTCTACACCCATGCCAATGTGAGAACTCAAGAGGAACCAGCCAGCAGTCCCTCCTGTTGACTTATAGGGAACCCCCAATTGAACTCCAGGTGGCACTCAGCTTCCCACTGTGTTTGATTTTGTGGTAGAAGGCTGAAACAAAACAATAAAATAACAAACAAACAGGTCAGTAGGCAAAACTGATCTGAAGCACAATGTGAGAATATTAGAATGTTATAGCAGGTTAACAGTTGTGAGGAAAGGAAAATACAGAAGTGTTGCAATTTGAGTTGGTTCACAATTGAACTGGAAAAAAAACTTGGTTGAGCTGCCTGTCTGGATAAGTGGCATGAGATCAAAGGCAGTGGTGGGATTCAAATATGTGAACAACCAGTTCTCTGTATGGATGCCGCTTCCGGAAGTCCATTCTGGGCCTGGGCAACAAAAAATTAGCTACCGGTAATGCCGAAATGGTGCGAACTGGCTGAATCCCACCAATGGATCAAGGGGTGATATTGCTCCTGAAGCAATGCTAAAGCCCTGAAGAGAAGTACCCTAAGTCTGCCTTCATAGCCTTTTTAATTATCAGAAACTAGATTTTCTGTATCAAAAGGAGTTAATAGAACTGGTCAGAATTAGGACATTTTTAATCCAACAACATTACACAAACAAGATCTGAAGAAGAGGGGAGACTCTTTTATTTTAAAAAAATACATTAAAAGTAGGTAAAAGACACAAAAATGGAATAAAGCACACAATAAGGATACCATGATCTAAATTAAGAGACAAAAGGCAGGCTAGAAAGATGCCTCTTTTTAGGGAAATACCAAATGGGGCCCTGGGTAATAAGAACTCTTTATTATGTTTCAAAACCACTATTGTGTTCAAGGTTAATATTTAAATATATGCTATTATTTAGAATCCATCAGAGATTCCTAGCTGAAGTATAGAAAAATACAGAGATTAAAGTACACAATAAATGAATCCTGGTCCAGCAGAACATAAAAGTGATTAAAAAATTCAAAACAAAACAAAATAAAAAAACATTCTTCTAAAGATCAAATTTCCTCTGATGCTGCATGTTTAATTAAAATAATTAGAAACATTAAACTCATTGTTTGGATAAAGATGCTGTTCCCAGCTTAACAAACAGCACATTAAAACTTCAAGAGTACTGTAGCCATTTTCCAAAGCAATAGTGGGTCATAAGGAGTACCATAAGGGTAATAGTTTTGCTTGAAGCACAGGGAGTCTTTAGAACTTATTTTTGAAATGATTGTTTATGTTGAATCATTTTCAGTCTTTGCGTTGGCTGTTTAAATGCTATATCATAAAGCTCAAATTAATTAATGTCTTTTTCATAGATATTATTTAGGCACAAACAGATGTCATTTTGAAATTAAAGATTCCTTAAAATATTGGGAGTGGAGCAAAATTATTACTCTATGGTATGTGTGTGTGTGTGTGTGTGTGTGTGTGTGTGTACACACCCTGGGTGATGTTTGCTGGGAGCCAGCAATGCCCTCATGTGAAAGGCTCCCGGACATGGCATCCTCCAGTGTGTAATTAAGAAATGTGTAATTGATGTGCAGACATAAACGAAGTGAGCGCATCCCATTAATAGGACAGAGTCCTTTTCTGCCTGGTGCCTGGCAACCTCGCTTGGCCTTTCGGAGACCAACTTTGCAAAAGCACAAGGAAGGGAAGTGATCATCTTCTCTGCCATTGCAGCAAGTCTCAGCAACCAGAACTGGCAATAATTTCTGAGCCAGAAAAAATATGTATGGCAAATGTACCTTCTGTTTTCACCAAGTACATTCAATTTTATTTCACCCTAACCCTAACCCTCCCTCCAATCTTTACTCAAGATTTTTTTAAAAAAGTGGAGCATTATTCAAGCCTACTATCTTAATCTGTGCCCTTTTTTATTACCAATATAGTCACAAAGGGTGGCTTGTTTTCCTCTCTTTGCCATTTGCAGACTTGGTAATCAACACGAAATATACATAAGCAATATTATTTTTAAGAAATCTGAAGAGGGGTTTTTTTATTGTATGCCTTGTCTCCTCTATGGTAGCTTGGTCTGATCAAATGTTTTGCTCTGAACTTACCAAGAAAAATATTATTTGTTGCAAATGTTTCACCACCAGAACAAAGGAACTTGGGTATTTGCCATTTTTGCTGTAACCCTTATATGTGCATTCTTACAAGCAAGTGCTTGTTTTAGATTCAGATATTTCTCGCTGCTGATATTTCTATTAGAACCTTGCTTCTTATACTAAGTCATTTGACACAAAGAAATCAAGCGGTTTATTGAAATTGTAATTAAGGAATGCTGTAGCTTCATTGCAAAATCAGAGGACTATTCCCAAACATGTGACAACTCTCCCCATTCCAAACTGGGGGGAAATGAATTATTTGCTCACTCGATTTAAAATACCCCTTATCTCACAATCGTCGTTCCCACTACGCGCAATTTTTTTATTTATCCATTTACATTAATGTGGTGCGAACTCGCTGGGAAAAGTCAAATCATAGGTTTGTAATAGCCTCAAACATTTATTAAGAAACCCAAAATTCCATAATAAATAAGCACAGACAGTATTTTTTTTTTAAAACATAGCACAAATCGACCAGTATGTAACAAGAATGCTTTATCTACACAAAACATCCTATTTCACCGTGGGTTCATTCTTCGAAACAGCTTGTTCTCTGGATTTGGACCAGCACATGCAGAAAAGGGGGAGAAATAGCGGCTTGCTTTATCTGTACAAAGTCTTCGCCAGATTGGAGGTCTCTCGGGTCCACGTGAGCCAGGCGTCGCTTGCCCGCTGCTCCGCGAGGGCGCGGGGCTGCGGCCGAAACAAAGCGAAAAAAATGAGGGGCGCCAAAGCTGAAAAGGGGTCGTCCTAGAAATTAAATAGCCCATCAAAGTGGGGAGGACGGGAAAAGAAGGGGCGGAAGTTTCTGTGTCGCCTTAAAAAAAAATCGATTGAATTCGACTCCGGTCGCTTAAAAAGGGTTATCAAAATGGGCTCTTTTCCTTGGACGATTCACGTCATCGCCGCGGTTCTCGCCCGAAGGTCGAGCTCACCCGTCCAAAAAACCTATCAAAACCCCCGCAAACGTGGCTATTGTGTTTGTATGTATGTATACACCTACACACGCATGTATGTGTATACATACACACATACACATGTATTGTGCATATACACACAATATACACACAAACATATATATGCCCCTGTGTGTTTGAATCGGGGAGGAACTTTGACAGGACTTAAATGAGGCCTGCTGAGTCCTTAGGGTAGGTATTTCTTGAATCTTAATTAAGACGCGTTGGCTCAGTCTCCGCCCTTGCAGCACGAACTTGCCCGGGGTGCTGGCCGGAGATCGCGTGTGAGCGCTTACATGCGTTTTTCTCTCCCCACAAAACTAGCCCATTGGTTTCAGATCCTGAGTCGGCTCCCTGGTAAGTGAGGGGCTCCCCCTCCTCTTTTAGGTAAAAAGGGGAAATAAATGGCGGGAACCAGGCCATCCGCGCGGGTCAGAGCAGGGAGGCCGGACGGAGGTGAAGAAAAGGCGGGAAAACGGGAGGCGCGGCTGGGAGAGGCTGCTGGCTGGGAAGGCGGGGGCGCCATTAGGTGAAACTCATGGAGACTGTGTGCTCCAGCGCTTTCCGGCGGAGGGAGGCGATGCTCGTGCCCCGCCACACGTCGCTGCTGTCCGGGGAGCTGCAGAGCTGCGGCGAGCCCGTCACGTTGCTGGGGCCTGGCAGGGAAGCGGGCACCATGCCAGGGAAAGCGGGCTGGTAGAGGTGCGACTGTAGGCCGGCGCCGTTGGAGCCCGTCAGGCTGTTGGACAAGCCCATGGAATTGGGTGGGGGGCCCGCCGCTAGGCTGCACTGCGACAGGGACTGCGCCATGGCCTGCTGCCTGCCCAGGGCCGGCGGCAAGGGCAGCTGCGACACCCCTGGCATGGCGGCCGCGGCCCAGCGCGTGTCGTTGGCGTGGAAGGAACACAAGCTGTCGCCCATGGCGGCCGCTGCGGCGGCGGCGGCGGAAGGAAACTGAGGCAGCCCTGGCGTGGGCAGCAGCGTGCCGGGGGCTCGGAACACGTTGGTGGTCTTCTTGCGCTTCTTCCACTTGGCCCGTCGGTTCTGGAACCAGACCTGCTCGGATCAGCAGTCGCCGCCGAAGAAGGAAGGGAGAAGAGAGGACCCATGAAAGAGAAAAGAAGGCCGGGTTAGACCGACGGAGGACTGCGCTGTCATCGGGCGAAGCCGCAAGGGCGTGCGCCCCACCCCCAAGTCCACCAGCTCCCCGGGAAGGCCCGAACGGCCGAGGAAACCCCGAAGATACAGAGGAGGGCTACCCTGTGGAAATCTCAGGGAGAAAGCGAGCTTTCTCCTACTTCCTCTGAAGCAGGGAATTGTTCTCAATTAACAAACAAAGGAATATATAGTGAAGGGCGGATATTATATTTCCATTGGGATTTTGGGAGAAAAAGAAAGAATCCCTTTTCAATAAGGGGCATCTGCCAGTTCTAAACACAGATGGTCAGAGGGAAAGAATAAATTGAAGTTTGTAAATATACAAAACTTAGTTTCCATTCTGTAATAAAATACAATGTTTATCTCAAGCATCACCATTGCCTTACTAATATACATTGCATTTAATAAACATTTAGATTATTTTGTCAGTTTTGCTATACTGTGATTGTTACCTCTTACTTTCAGGAGACGCTAATGGGCAAATTTAAAAAAAAACCTGAAGGGTTAGATTTAAATTGCTTATAGGCTGTAACTTTCCATTAACAGATCCAATTGTTATTTTCTCCCCCAGCATATTACTAGCACTGATTTTAAAATAAATACTTTTAAATAAGTATCACTGTACTTATCTCCAAATTGCTGATTAATAAAACCCTTGCATTTAAATATAATGAAGTTTTAGAATTTAGGTTAAACTACCTGGTGCAAAATTATAGCTTATTGCTAAGTGCTATTCTTCATTTCACTGAAGCTATTATCAACTTATCAGAAATACACAATAGCCATACAGTATAATCAAAGCAGATACATCATCTGACTATAGCTATAATGCAACATGATTGAAGGAAACATGCTAATTTGGGCTGCAATTTTATATTTTGTAGAAGAAAGTCTAAATTTATATAGTAGTCCTTATTTTGAATTCATATATTTGGCACTGATTTCTGTTAATCAACAAATATATCCAAATAGCACTTCTACCTTTCCATTATTATATGTTCAAGAAATAGTAGCGCATTCCTGATGAATCTTTTGTCTCTCTCTCTCTCTCTCTCTGACTCTCTCTCACACACACACAAACACTATACTGAAATGGTATAATATTTAAAATGTGGAAATTTACACTCCAAACCACAGCAAAACCAAGATTGAAAAATACATGCCAGTCTTCAGTTTATCTGTTTCTGTTTTGGACTTTATATCCTTAATTCTTAATCCCAAGAATAGAAGTCTAACAACCACTACTGCTAAATCGTATGTTCAGCCTTGGATTCAGTAACACAATGTCATGTTAGGTACAAATATGCTAGAGCAGCAACTTGCTGAGACCCACTGTATGTTGATATTTGGCGCATATAAGTACAATTTGTAATTGTTTATGGATACTTATCCGTGCTTTTAAATCATTGGTTTGCCTAATACTAGTATGGCAATTGCCAGCAGTTCAGATTATAAATGTTTTCATAAGCCCTGCCAGGCAAAGTGTTTAAGAAAAATTCAGACCAGATAAGTGTTTATCCAGTGTGATTCAGCTTATTTTTTTTTCAAATATATTCATGTATGTGAGTTTTTTACCACATAACCCAAAGAAGATTACATTATATGGTTCAATGCACACTCCTGTGACCCAAGAATTAAAATAATGTAATTGAAAATAAAAGCCAGGTGAATTAGTAACTATGAGTTTCACCAAGATCTAATAAATTATACACCAGTTCAAATATTGCATTTGGTTTTAAAAGAAAAAGCTAGCCTAGACCAATTGTCCAATATTTCTCCATTTTCCCCCAGAAATTCCAAATTTTTAAATGTTTTTAATGAGAATGGACATGAATTGCTTTATATCAGGTCTTGTATTTTCTAATTATGATGAAAACAAGCATATTTTCTATACCAGATATGAAAAGCCATTGCTTAGGTATAGTAGGTGTTGTGCAATTTAAATTTTTTTTTGGCTGAATTTCAGGAAAGTGAAAACAAAGAAAGCAATTATCTAGATATTTCAATGCAAACAGATCAGATTTCATTTTGCTATGAAACTGGGGATTAAACTCAAATGCTGCAAGTTTACTTACTAAAATGTTACCTCAAGTGAGCTGTTCTGACAAATGTACAGAATTTTGTTTTAGGCATTCACACATGCTTTAGTTAACCAAGTTTTTATCAGTTTCAGCTACTATTGACCTTACCTATGCTTACTTATTTTTTTTCACTTCTATTCAATCTTTTAATTCAGAAACTCTTTAAAAATCCTCTCCTAAATATATATACCTTCTTAAAAGCTTTTGGAAATTACACAAGTGTGACTTCTCTTCAAAGCTGACAGCCACTAAGATTTTAAGCATGACAATAAGTGTAATAAGGTTTTCCCACTTATCTCTAAATATAATGCTGAACAAACTCCATTTAATTCAAATATAGGCCTCTTTAGGATTGTGTTGTTCAGTTAGCTTTCTCTCTTTAAGCTTTGTATTCTTTGTTTTAGTTCATTTCTCAAATAAAATATTTATATAATTGTCATTTTTTAAGCGAAGGGGCCTGCTCATGAATTGCTGTTTGAAAAGAATATGTTGCTGGCCCTTTAGTCCTCTTCCACTAAAATTTAACTAGGTTTTATTATTGTTTAGCCAATTGGATTGGCTTTTCCTATTGTCTGCTCTTGCTTCATGTGAAAGGTGGTTTGTTTTTAACTAGCCTGGGTGCTGTCAACTGGCAAGTGGTGCAAGTATAATGTTTCAGTTTGCATTCTCAAGCACAGAGCCAGTTTGGTGTAGCGGTTAATTGTTGATCTGAAAACCAGAACACTTTTGAGTTCTACTTCCATTTTAGGTAGGAAAGTCAGCTGGTGATTTTGGGCCAAACACTTTCTCAACACAACCTGCCTCACAGGGTTGTTGTCATGAGGAAAATAGGGGGAGGAAGTAGTAATGCATGTTTGCCACCTTGAATTACTTATATTGTAATAAAGGTAGGGTAAAAAATATAAAAAATAAAAATAAATAATCCACCTGTTTAAAAGATAATCGGGATTACTATTCATAGAAGGAAGAACTAGTTGCTTCCCGATCAGTTTCTATCATTTTTTTCTCTCCAATCTTTTAACACTTAAATTTTAACATCTTTAATCTTTGTGTTCATGTATTAAGAATGCCATAACTCCTTAGAGAGCACATTTGTTAATTTCAGAGTAATACGGACTACAGATTTGACCACAATTTCCATGTTTTTGAAAATAAAGTTGCTTTTTGCTTTTCTCAACACCATTGTTGAAATCTTGACTTTGGAGGCGTGTGGGTCCCAAGCAGAGAGATATTTTTCCAAACCCTTTTATTTAGACTGGAAAACATGCTTGGGCCCGTTAGCAAAAAAACAACAGATGTTAAATGTCAAAATTTTATAAGAATAATAATTGAATAGAAGAGGAGGGAAGATGTGGAGCAGAGGAGAAAGAATTTTGTTCAATTACATTTTAGGGTTAGTTAAATGGTGGCCACAAGATCATTTTATGTGTCATGGTTTACTGGGGTTGTAAAAGAATTTCCATCAAGTCTGGATCACCTCATTTCAGAGCAACAGCGCATATGCTTTTGAAAATGTGGATGTATCCATTTGGAAACCAGTGCATGACAGATTAAACAGGAGCAAGAACCAGGGGGATACTTGGAGAAAGCAGCCTTGACAGCTAGGCTCTGGAAATATATTAGCCAGAGACATTTGGGAAACTTTGCCTTGAGATCGGCATACCAACAATTACCTCTTAGCTTCTGCATCAGCCAATAGTATTAACAGGGTACAAGGAGTCTGATGGAGTTTGCAATTTCAAACTCTGCTTTAATGACAATCTGCTATTACGGTAATGTAAATGTATTTAGAGAAATATAGCCCTTTAATCCCCCAGCTATAAACAGGGGAGAAGTAGTCAAGGGGATATTTCCTTCCTTCCTTCCTTCCTTCCTTCCTTCCTTCCTTCCTCCCTCCCTCCCTCCCTCCCTCCCTCCCTCCCTTCCTTCCTTCCTTCCTTCCTTCCTTCCTTCCTTCCTTCTTTCCTTCCTTTTTATTCCCCTCTCTATCTTCACCCAAAGCCTTATGAAGATCTCACTGGAATCCATCAGATGATTAATGGGAAGATTTGGTAGGAAATCTGGAGAGCTGCATTAAAGCTCAGATCTCAGGTTCATTTCGATCAGCCAGCCGTGAACTCTAGGCCGAATTCATTACGCTTTAATAGTTGCTGGGAGAGGAAGAAAATGCAATTTCTCATTCCATTAGAAAACTAGAAAATACTCTCAGCTTGTCCCCTATTAAGATGTGGCAGGTGACATGGCCAGCGCAGAGGGACACGGTCAATGGAGTCCTTGCACATTATTTTTAGGTTGGTGTAAAATATTGAAAGGCAAGCCTGAGCTGAGCAGAAGTTATTTCACTGATTTGCTTTTTATGTAAATAAAATATTGAAAGTTAATTAATCAGCACGAGAGACTAATGATTATGCTTATTATATTGCATCGGATTGCTGTCATTTGCATGATTCTCACATTGCTGCTTAATAAGCCATTCTGGGTTATAAATAATTCTGAAATTGGTTTCTAATAATGGCATGCTATAAAAAGAATGGTTTTATTACTATTACACCCAGTCTGGGAAGCTGGGGGGGGAATAGTACAGCAGTAACATAAAGGAGAATAAGCTTCCGCCTTGACAAGCAGGAATAGCTTTTTAAAATGTAGACCAGAAAATAGAAAAGATATAATTTATTCTTGCATGTAAGGGTACATCCAGGGCTGCTGCAGTAAAAGCGGGCGTGTGAAGCATTTTGGATATGTGTAGAGTCCCCACGCACCGAAAAGGTGGTGTGAGACCATAAACTCAGCCATTACTCTTCCATTTCGTCAAGTAGCAAAAATACAATGAACTGGGAAGTAAATACATTTCCCATAATTTATTTTTTGCACAAGCTTACACAGTGTTAATCATTCTGAAGTGTTAATTAAGAAGGTTATGTTGATTTGATTACATTTTAAACTGCAGAACATTATTGTAAAGAATATTTAAATTGCCACTCGATTAAACTGTTTCTATTCAGCTGCCTGAAGCCATTAGAAGACTGTAAGATTATGTAGATGTTTTCCTAGCTTGCAGTTCACTGAGAGATAAATCCAGTCGATGTAATTGGGCTTGCTTATAAGAAAGTCTTGAAGTCTATGGAAATTGGCTTTAGGTAAGATGTAACTGGAGAAAAGCAATTGTTAGATATTTTCAAATAAAAAAAAAATCTCTACATTTTAATAGTATTTTTAAATTAATAATTGAGGTAGTTGTAAAGAGCTATGTTAATAGGTTTTAAGGGGATGGATATTTTGTTCTACCATATGATTGTAAATCAAAGTCAATATACATTTTCATTTCCTGAGAATAAAAGTAAAATCATTTAGTTTAAAATCTGTGTATTTGCCCTTTTTTTACTAAACATTTGTAGTGGTATATATAATAACTTTCTTTGGAATTTATTGGTTTTGGGAAGAGTGGATGAATAACCACCATTTCCTTAATATATTTGCGTTTTGCTTTTTTAAAAAATCAACCTTTGCCAAAATCCAGTGTAATTTATTTGACCTTGTTTTCTTTTTCTTTTTAATTTTGTCACCAACTAAAAACTTCTCTTATTTTAGCTGAAACCTTTGAGATATAATTCACAGTAATGTCTGTTGTATATATTCTAACTAAATCTTACCTTTGAAAAATAAATATTTTCTTTCAAAAATAAGTTTTATTCATTAAAACATACAATTGGACACTTTTTATTTTGTACAATAAAGGCCTAATTTGCAGTTATCTCCCTTTTAAATATGTTTATTATTTTTCTGAAGTGTTTAAAATGAATAGATGGGTGATAACAGACAATCTAGAAAAGACACGTTTTAAAATCTTAAGGATTTCTAAGTGCAAGTTTAAAAATTCCATTGAATTTCCACTGGTATTCTCCAGCTGCCAATGAATTAATTAGACTTTGCTCTGCAAAGTCAGAAGACACTCCAATTGTATCAAAATTTGTTTGGAAATAAATCTGGCAGATTTTTTTTCAATTCTCGACATCTTTTTAATGTCAAGCCAAGACCATTTCTATTGGATCCAACAACATTTAATAAGATTAAAACATGAACTTTTTAATGGAATTTTTTTAGACTCTAAGTAAAAATAGATTTCAAAATATTTAAGTAGTGTAATCCAAGATCAAAAGAATCAAAGAAAGAAAAGTTCAGGACTAAGAACAGCGCAGTTGCTTTAAAATGACTCACAAATTAAATCCAAATCAGTTGATATCAAAATTAGAACAATTACAATAATATTCACTTGATTGATCATGAGGACTAAGGTGAATACAAATTTATTTCTACGTATAAAATTTAATAAACGTTTTACACTTATATTATCTTTTCTCAAATATATTTATCTTGTTCACAAATAAAAAGTTTGGGTCAATCTAGAGATTCTCCGAATAAATAAAACCCTCTAACCTTTCTTTCACAAAGACTTTACTCAGAGACCTATCCCTCTGATATTGGTGACAGTTAAATTAAGAAAGGTGTCTAGGAAAGGAGTGCCAGTCGTTTGCACCAGAAACCAATTTGTGCAGCAACTAAATTTGCAGGTGGTTCAAAATAAAACCATCGCTAAAAGTCTGCAACCTTGCGCTAGGAGCAAAACGGGAGAAATTAGTACTCCTATTGCTCATCTTCAGCTCTTGAAAGCAAAAGGCTTTGTCCCTCGGATGCCTTTTTATCCTTTCACTTCAGGCAAACTTTGGACTCCAGCCGGAAGGGCCACGGCGAACGAAAAGGTTCTCTGTGCCGGAGTGAAGGAATCGGGATGGCTGGCGTTCGCTTGGCTCGCCTTTCCGACTCTCCCTGTTCTGCGCCTCCTAGCTCGGGCCGGGACCTGGGGAGGAGGAGGAGGAGGACCAGCCTTGGCCTGGCAGGCCCTGGGCTACCGGGGAAGGGGGGAAAGGGCCGGGCCGGCCCTTGCCGAGGCCGAAGGAAGGCAAGGATTCAGAGGGCTTAGCCGCATACCTGGACTCGCGACTCGGTGAGGCCGATGCGCAGAGCCAGCTCCTCGCGCATGAAGATGTCCGGGTAGTGAGTCTTGGCGAAGCTGCGCTCCAGCTCGTTGAGCTGCGCCGGCGTAAAGCGGGTCCGGTGCCGTTTCTGCTTTTGCTGGCCCTGCTGCGGTCCGGCCTGGCTGGGGTTCTGCCCTCCCGGCGGCCCGGGCTGCTTGTCGGGGTCTTTGGTGCTCACGGCCAGCGCGCTCGGCGTCGAACCCACCGTGGTGATGTCCTCTCCGGATAGCAGCGTGGCCCCTTCCACCGCGTCCGGGTTGGGCGCCAGGTCCCCCGGGTGGCCTCCGGGATCCGAGCCTGCGACGCCCAAGCGGCACTTCACAGCCTCCCGGTGGCCCAGCAGCTCGGCGGCGTCCTTCATTCCTGCGGAGGCAAAGCAGCGGCCCACCACGCTTCAGCGTCGGATCCACTAAGGGCGGGCAAGGCGGCAACCTTCCCCGGGCGCCGGAGCCGGGATCCTGCCCCGGGCACGCCGGAGGAAGGGAGCCGCCGACTTGCAGGGAACTCGAGTACCATCCCGCTTAAATAAGAGCCGCGGCTTGGGGGCCCTAGCCGCCCCTTTCCCGGCCGAGCGAGAAGTAGCTCCTTTGGCTCAACAACATCCAGTTGTCCAAACCCCAATAAATGCCTGAAATTATAAATCAATCTATGCCTTCAATTCTTTAACAAGAACTTAAGGGAAAGAAAATAAAAAAGAGGGGGGGGAGAGAAAATAACCAAGTCGAAGACCTGGAGGAGGAAGAAGAGGAGGAGGAGGAGGAGGAGGAAGAGGAGACAAAACTCCAAGCGAAATGGCCCCCCAATCGTGCTTTTAGATCTACATATTCCATAGTTGTTGTTGTTTTTAAGAGACGAAGTTAAATCAAATTAAACTTTAATACAGTACAATTACTTCTAAAGAAATTAGCCCATTTAGATCGCATTAAGGTAAAATCAGGCACAAATTGTCAATTTCCTGCTCTTGGTTTCTTCCTGGGCTGCTGGATGATGAGGAGAGGGAGCAGGGAAAGGGGGGAAGAAGCCTGGGGGCAACTCACCGAGCCGGGCGTCCAGGAGGTCGGCGTGTGATAACATCGCGCACCGCTCCAGGGCGAAAGCTGTTCCCCCCCAAATTTTAGCGGTTGGTCGTTGATTTTTTATATATATAAAAAAAGGGGGGCGAAGTTAAAATAGATCTACTTTCTCTACAGCTTATGGATATATATTTATATATAGATCGCCTAAATGAAAGAAAATTCGGTGTGTGGTTAAAAAGGGGGTCTCTTGCATTATAATGTCCTTTAGAGAGACGGGGAGGTGCTTAACACTTCAGTGAACCCGTGAGCAGCTCAGCGAAGGGACCAATCAGGAGGGCAGCCTGCAAATGTCAGCACCCAGAGAGTCCCCGCTCCACCCGCCCGCAGCCAAGGCACCCGCCGCTGCCGCGCCAGCCGAACGCCGCGCGGGCTGGGCTTTTAAAGCCCCTTTACAATTCGGTCCCCCCGACTGATTGACTGCATTAGGGACAACCTTCCCCCACAACCCGCCCGCCTCCTCCTTCTCCTTCTCGTCCTCCTCCTCCTCTTCTTCTTCCTTCTTCTGACCTCCTGATCAAATTAATTGGAAATGACTGACAAAGCCAAGCCAATAAAAGGGGCATATTGGGGGGGGAAACGCCAATGGCTGGAGGGGTGCCTAGCTTGCTCCTTATCGCAGGGAGGCCTTGAGCCCTCTGGTGGGGACTTCTCCCACCTTTTAGGGCCCGGGTGGGGAGGGGGAAAGAGGGAGCAAGAGGTCCCACACAACTGCGGAGAGGGGGGTGACGTGCTGGATGGCTTTATTTTAAAGGGTCTCTAATCCGGCCATTTCAAACATGGTAAAACTGCAGTCCGGGATGATTGGAATAAAGTGGAGTATAACCCTGATGAAATTTATACTCTAATCGGGATGCCTCTTTGCTCTCCCTCCTCCTATGAACTTAGTCCCCTTGAATTAAATATTCGTATATTTAAAAACAAGATGTAATTCCAGCTGTCGGTTTGACTTAGAAAACCAGCGCCAGAAAAGCCGGCCGGCGCCGGTCCATTTGGCGGGTATGAAAGTTTCTATGTTCATCTCTCCAAACTCACTTGAAGGCAGTAAATAAAGTTAAAAAAATAAATCGAAAACATTATTTTCTTCTTGAATATGTTAAACTATCCCAACAATTTTAAGTGCTTTGCACAAGGGAAGCGAACCATTTCTAATGTTCTGATTTTTCAAAGCCAGCCAACAACAAAGTTTAGATTAGTAATATATTTCTAACCAGAGTAATTTTCAAGATCATTAGGCATTTATGTAATTAGTGCCAAATCTATAAGCTTTTATTACGATTATTAGAGTAAAATCAGTATAAATTTGTACTAATTTACTACTGTTTAGACTTGGCTGTCAAGGCAAGAGGTCCTTATTGTAAAAGATAACGGAGGAAATTAAGTGCAAAATTCTGTACCGTTTCTGATCCGCTCCTAAACAATCCGTTTCAATTGTATTTGTAGCAGAACAGAATGGCCTTTTAAAGTTATTTGATTTTTTTAATCTCCCCCTTACTCTCAAAAGGAGAGAGGGAAATGCCAAGTAGGCCAGGCACAATGAAAACTGATATTTCCTACTTCTAGCTTGATTAACATTGATTTTTAATTCGAAAGTGATGCAATTAAGATTATTCATTTAGTGCAAAGAAAGCTTTGCACCCAAAGAAAAAGAGAGCGAGGCCGCGGGATTCAGCCCGGAGCCTCTTGGCTAAAGACTTCAAAGGCGAAAGGCGCTGTGGGAGGCGGCGGCATTTCGCCGCCCAAGCGTCTCACCAACCGGGCACTGCGGGCAGACGCTGAAGGGGTGAGGGGCGCCTTGGGCAGGTTGGTTCGGCCTGGCCCTCGAGAGGGAGACAAAGGATGCGCCGATCGGCGAGCGCCTGGCTTCCCGGCTCAGGGTGTTCCCGAGGGGCGCCAGCCTTCGGGCGCGGTTGGAGACCGGGAGCCACGGCTCCGAGGGTAGCTTTCCTCTGCACCCCTCCTACTTCTCTTAAGGGAGTAGGACTTAAGCCTGGGGGGGCAAAGACTGACCGCGGGCCTTCCTTCTCTCCTGAACGCAAATCGCCCGAAGCCGTGGAAAAGCAAGTGCCCCTGAGTTCCGCCGACTCGCTTCCCGGAGACCTTCTTTCCGCACGTCCCATCTTTGGAGGGCGGCTCTCTCTACCCGATCCCAAACCGCCCCCCCCTTCCAGGTTTGCGTCCCAGTTAGGGGCCTGATCCCAACTTCCGGGGTATTCCGACGCTGCGCCCACCCGTTTCGGCTCCCTCCCCCTGATGCTTGGCTCGGCCGCTGCCAAGTCGATAAATAAAAAGCGTGATCGTTAATGGGCAGGCCCCTCCGCGCGCTAACAAGGGGGCCGAAGCCCGCGGCTGATCCATCTAGCTTAGGAGCCGCGGGAAAACAAGGCTGCGGCGTGATGGATGGCGCGTTGCTTTTTATGACTTTTCTATTGCTCTTGATTTTTATAGCAGGATAAACAAACTAAATCATTCCTTCCGAGAGTTGAAAGCGCGGGGGCGAGGGGTTGGGAAAAGGAAAAGGAGGCTAAAAGAGAAATGGAAGGGAAGGAGCGAAGGGGATCTTAAAGTGGAGAAAGAAAAAGGGCAGCTTGGCCACGGGCTGGCCAGAGCCAGACTCGCCCTGCTTCCTCCTTCCCTTGCGGTCTTCTCCGGCTTTGCGATCCAAAGATTTGGGAAGGAAGATTTGATGCTGCCAGGGTTGACGCCGAGGTGCACTTACAGAAGCCTCTCACGGGCCGCCCCTCCTCATCTCCCCCCCCCCAGCTTTCCTTTCCACCGCCCTCGCTTTATCCGCCCTCCTCCCGCCCCTCCGCAGCCAGAAAAGTGCCAGTCAGGCCATTCCGTGGATAATGGAAGGTATTTCCCACCTGATCAGGCAAAGTGAAGTCCCTAACAAGGCTAGGCTTAGCGGTCTGGTCCCCAAATCTCCACCATGACAAGGGCGTACTTGGGAAAATCACTTTCCCCGCAAAGTAAACGGGTTTTCTATGACGGATCCGGCAAGTTTTCCCACCATAAATAGGTTTTAGATTGTTACACACACGTAGGGCTGGAACAAAGGGAGCGACTAGAAAAATATATTGGTTGTCCCTAATAAAATTTATTTAGCCGGTTTACTTCTCATAAAAAATAGAGATTGAATTTCGTACTAGAATGCCTGCCGAAGGCCTCCGTGCAGGGAAATTCTAACCTCGCCACCACCACCGCCTTTTCCTCGCTCTCTTCCCGATTTCTTCAGGGAGACGAAGCGGTATCCCAGGGACCGACCGGGGTCCTGATTTGGCAAGTCCCGCGCCACCTAGGGCATAAAAGGGCGGGGGGGGGGGGCCGCAGAAACAGACATGGCAAATAGAAAGATATTCTGAAAGTTCGAAGAGCGCGACGTTGTCATCTTCATGGCAATCCAGATGTACAGAATCTGTACAGTTTATCAATGTTCCGAGCTCAGACGGAGTGGATCTCTTTTTTAAAACTTATTTTATTTTATCTTATTTTTTTACTATTGCTAATATTGTTCAAACCCAAATCATTGTTACTTTGATTCAGACAGGCATGAACGGCACAAATTTGCAGGATTCTGTTTCCGTGCTATATACGGGTCCCACTGGCAAAAAAAATCCCACCCTGAGTAAGCCGGTTTTGGCCTTCTCTTTTGGCTTTTGGAAGACAGGTGCCATCTTTTGTGTTTTCCCGGGAAGGGGACGAAACCACACAAAAAAAGTCAGTGCGTTTTTTAAAGGCTGAAATATGAATTCTTACGATAATTATTGTTCTCACTTTGCCGTTCTTTAAATGCTGAATTGTAACAGCGTTGCCTCTAATGAGAAAGCGCCTCCCTCAATAATTAACGATCTCACATTTTCCTATTTTCTGTGCTTGATGAAAAGAATCAATTTTAATTCCTGGCAAATTACAGGCTCACTTTTAGGAAAGGAAGGCAGGAGGGGCGCGGCCACGTGAGTGGAACAGGCTGCCGCGGCAGGAGTAAGAGATTCTGGGCCGGTAGGCCAGTCGCGCCTCGCTCTTTGCGCCTCCTGCCTCGCTGGAGTGGAAAGCCGCCGACAAACCGAGACGGGGGGGCAGGCTGGTCCTGGTCTGATCTGGAGGATCAGACGGTAGAAGGAAGGAGGGACGGCGAGGAGAAGGGATTTCAGCAAGCCTCTTCTCAGATCAATAGTTGGCTAGAAAGCTGCCGACTCGGTTCGCATTTCGGTTCAATAGAAGGAACTAACTGGGGTGTATTTTTTCACGACCGTGCCCAGAGTTGAAACTCTCACAAAGAGAAAAGCTCAAGTTGAGGAGGCCGCCCACCCAAAAGGAGAGTGAGATCGCGGCCCCCGCCTGGCTCCTTTCCTTTGCCCCCAGTTATTCCCCCCCCCCCAATTCTTAATGCCGTAAACGCATCCCTCTAAATAGACCAGGCAGGCAGAAAGAGAGCGCAGCTTGCAGACTCTGAGGTGTGGCGCCGGTTGTGTGCCAGGGTGTGTTTGAGCCTGGCTCGTTTCAATTAATTTCTCATCAATCGGTTTCCTGGGGTGGGGGGGGAGGGAGGGAGCAAGCTGCTGAACTAAGAGACAGCTTTCATCTCTCCTCACCACCATCCGGCCGCCCATGTTCTAGCTAGCACAAACCAAGTCAGACAATTCCAAAACCTATTTTTATTAGTGGTGGTGATCGTATTTTATTTGCATTAGTATGATTAGTAGCTTCCTTCTTCTCAGCAGGCCCACTTGAAAGAAACATGCTTTTTCGCTTAATTCAACCGATTGCGTGTCTGTACACCACACACACACACACACACAAATGTAACTTGAAAGTCAAACAACTTTGAACAAACAGGTATTCCTAAGTTTATTCAGGACCCCCGATTTTTGGCAGGAACCCAATCTGAGCAGAACGACAAATCGCCCTCGCCTGTATTTCTAAAATGTCCCCACCCCACCCCCCACGACTAAATCGGCGATCAGACGCGACCGCAGCAAAAATATTTATCTGCAGTTTGACAGCGAGCGTTTAAGTTTCCCTTCTTTCTGTCTCCAACGCCACCCTGTTAATCTGGCCAATTACCGGGGTTGACTATAATAAGAAACATACATATTTTTGTTTGTATGTGTTAAGTTGGGCCGCTTTTCTGATTTCTATTTGCTCAGGATAAATAATCATATATCAGTTATTCAGTTAGGTGACAAGCCTCGTAATTGGTATAAAAAGAAAACATCTCATCCTTATCTCTTTCTATAACTAGATATAGCGCTAATAAGACTGCATCAATCTTATCTAGCCAAAGAAATAAAATAGACAAACAAACAAATTCGCCTCCAACAAGTTAATGCGGTGTATCTGAGTGGAAAGTAGATATTTTCACGCATTCTGGAGATGAGGAGTGACTTTTAATAAAATCACAAGAAAAACAAATGTAATTCTGTAAGCAATTTCAGCGATCAGCCCTCTCTCTCTCTTCCCCTTTGCCGCTTGGTTAGCATTCGCCAGCCGTCCTAACCTTTTCTTTTAAAACCCAGTTAGTGCCACAAATATGATTGTCACTCAATCGAGGTGCCTCCGAGGCCGTCCTTTATTACTGGGGGGAGCGGGGGCAGGTCGGGAGATGGCGATGCCTTATTTTACCAGGATGATTTTTGTTGACTCTTCCCGGCCACCCGGTTCTTTATTCTCTCCCTTCACACCCACTTCCATTCCTCTTCTCCTTTCCCTCCAGCCCCCAAATGCGGCTAATTCGGGGCGTCTATATTCACTCAATTAGAGAAATCTAAAGAGAAAATCGATCTTCCATCTGCAGAAATGCCAGCTTAACAAATTAGATTCTTGTTTCGTGCAGGTGATTTGGTGACAGTTGGGGAATTAGAAGTAATAAGTTGTTGTGCTTCAGGCCCCCTCCCCCCCCGCGCATCTTCCCGACCGCTTCTTCTCCGGCTTCGCCCCCCCCCCCCGCCCCAGGTCCCCATCCGGGGAGGAGGGGTGGCGAGAAGCGCCTGGGCATCGTGGACGGGCCCCGCCTCGGTCGCCTTCTGCTTCAGCCGAGCAGTCCAAAGAGGCGAGCTACCGCCACCGCATCTCCCGCCGTAATTAGCGCTGCTGCCCTCCATGTGGGCTCGATTAAACCGTGATTTAGCCGAAAGAAATATAATTATGGCTGCAAATAAAATAATCAGCATTGAAGAGCGATTTCCTTAATGAGATGGAGCGGTTGCACGTCACGGAGTAAAGGGGTCTCATTAAGGGCTGGTAATGAGCCTGGGGCGGAGAAGACGAAGAACTAGCGCGCCGCCACCCGGCCCGGCCCGGCTTCTCTGTCGCCTAGCCCAGGGGTCGGCAACCTCGGCTCTTTTATGACTCGTGGACTTCAACTCCCAGAATTCCTGAGCCAGCATAGCTGGCTCAGGAATTCTGGGAGTTGAAGTCCACGAGTCATAAAAGAGCCGAGGTTGCCGACCCCTGGCCTAGCCGCTTGCCCGGCCCAGGCCAATTCCAGTAGGGGGAGCGCAACCACGCTCTCGGGCAAGGCGTCTCCCGACCCTTCCCGCGAGAAAGGAAAGGCCGTCGGCGGAGGCCCAGAGCCTGGCAAGGCGCGGGACGGGGGTCTGTGTGACGCTCCCTTCTGTCCAGCAAAGTTTCGGAGCGGTTCTTGGAAGGCCGCCACGCCGGTCAGCCAAGACGCCTCCAGGCGCCTTCGGAATGCCCGAGAGGTGAAGCCAAATGGGTCTCGCAGCCCCTTGCGCAAAGGGCGCTGTTTTCCCCCGTAGGCCGCGATGCCGTTTCCCCCCCCCCCCGCCCTTCAGAGTTCCTTTTCCCAGTTGGAGTCAACGGCCTGCCAAAGCGAGTGTTGGCATAAGCAGCAATCAAAAACCACGTTGGAATTTATTAATTTATTAATCTCATTGTCTTAAATGACACACAGAAAGAAATCCATCTGGCCGTTTCAAATCAGACTATGAATGGCCCACTGTGCGCGCGGAGTCCCGGGCAGCTGCCCCTTTCACCCCGCGTCGAACAAGTAGGGAAAACGGACGGGCCTCAGCTAACCCTTTAATAAGAGTTCCGCTCTGGGTCACGGGACCACGAGGCAGGCGGAGTCTTGGGATAGGGCAGGGGTAGGCAACCTCGGCTCTTTTATGACTCATGGACTTCAACTCCCAGAATTCCTGAGTCAGCTATGCTGACTCAGGAATTCTGGGAGTTGAAGTCCATGAGTCATAAAAGAGCCGAGGTTGCCTACCCCTGGGATAGGGGTAGCCTCGCCGTTGAAACCGCTGACCAATGGGATCTTCCGTTGGGATGCTGAAGGAGGGGCTTATTTTCTGGATTTCATTTTACTTCATAGGCGGGAGCCGTGTCCAGCTCATCTTTTAACTTGGTAATTGTTGCACTGGCTTATCTTGCCAGACCAAATAATAGTTTTGAGTTATTATGCTATCAGGCAAATACAATCCTGAGACTATGAACTATTTTCTTTCCAAAATTAAATGCAGAGCCGCATGTCTATCGTAGCTTTGGAAATTCTTTTTAATTCTGTCATCAGCAATAGTCATAGACAGTGTCTGCATTTAATTCTATGTAATAATAAAATAGGATAACCTTTACTGTCACTTTTTTCTGTGAACACGCTGGCACACATTAAAAATGAAATTCTGATACCCGCTCTCAAAAGAAAATTTATATATACCCATACACATACATGCACACACATATACATTTGCTATGTATGTATATATATTAGTGTGTGTGTGTGTGTGTGTGTGTGTGTGCCTTCTCCCTGGGGATTACAAGTAGTCGTCGACTTACAACTATTTGTTTAGTGACTGTCATAACAGCACTGAAAAAATGACTTATGGCCAGTTTTCACACTTATGACCATTGCAGCATGGTCACATAATCAAAATTCAGGTGCTTGGCAATTGGCATGTATTTATGACAGTTGCATTGTCCCTGAGTCATATGACCACCATTTGTATTCTTCCCACGTGGCTTCTGACATGCAAAGTCAATGGGGGAAGCCAGATTTGCTTAATGACTATGATTTACCTAACAATTGTGCCAAAAAGGTTGTGAAATGGGGCAAAACTCACTTAAAAACTGCTTGCTTAGCAATGGAAATATTGGGCTCTATTATGGTCATAAGTTGAGGACCACCTGTATTCAGCATGGGTGCATAAGTGTTGCAACCTATTTGTGTTTCTATGTGTTTGGTGGATATTGCAGGGCTGGTATCATGTGCTGTCTCTGATGAAAAGGGAGAGGGTTTGGAAAGGAGGAGTCAGCAACATTAGGAGTCACTCGCCATACAGATGCACTGTAAGTACCCCAAGTCAAGCTCCAACTTTATTTTGTCAGGTTCTTCTATCACACCAAATGTGGTCATGTTCTGCAATGTTTTCAGTGAGTTATCCGGATAATGCATGGACAGAGTTCTAGGCCCTTTTTAAATTACCTTCTAGCATTTTGTTGGACTGGGAAAAATAAAAAAGCCACTGTATGTGGAAATAGCTTTACTCTGTAAAAATTAAAGAACTCCAACTTGCAGACATCTGTTGGGTGTGCAATGAATGTAAATTCTGTCCCTTCTTGAGGTATTCCAAGTATCTTGAAATTACAACTCCCGACCAATTAAGTATCCATCATCTGGGATGGGCACCAGGTCAGAGGAGGCTGAATTGGTCTAAAGAACAATACCAACACACTCTTTGTTGCTATCACATTTGTTTCCTATTAAAAACATCTCCAACGTTCCTTTTAGAAGTTTTTCTTACAAGATTGTTAGGATATTAAATTTAGTAGCTGGAACAATGAAGTGTACAATGGACCAGAACACAGTTATAGCTGATTGGTTGAAGAATCCTGGCTCATGCATGAGGCAATCTACTCTACGATTGGTTGCTGTGGGTGTAAAGGGAGAGTTTCCCTCCCCCCCCACACACACCTTTTTCTTCTCTGTGTTTTGTATGCTGTTTGGTTTATCTCATGATGTTCCTTGCACACACCTGTTGTTCCTGATTATCTTGTCTGCTGTAAATATAAATATAAATATATTTATATAAAACTACAAGTTTGTATTAGTGTTTCTGATTTCATGTGGGCAGCTGCTACGCAATTCCTTCACAATATATTACTTAAAGTTATAATAGGCTCTACAAAATGTTGTTCTTATTTGGTCTTTTACAAAAACAGTTTACATTTAACGCAACAGATTGAAAAATAGACCTACTTCATGCATCACACTGAATTATAATTTGATTATTTGGCATTGGCTTAGTGTAGTGCAGGGCTGTCAAACTGCCAGCCCACGGGCCGGACGCGTCACAAGGAAACCATGCCCACCCCATTGCCGGCAATGGGGAAGAAGCTCCAATACGTCGCGCGACGCCACGTGACATCACACGTTTGACATGTCTGGTTTAGTGCGTGAAGCTAGCCATTTCTGGTCTACACAACAAAATATGAATATGCAAAAGCAAACTGTAATTTGTGTGACTCTGGTCTTAGAGTAGATCCACACCCCTCAGTTTAGCCCAGCTGAAACCCATAAGACAATTGCAGATCTATTTTTCAATTTTTTAATAATCAGGTAAATTTGGTGGAACATTCAAAAGATTTTTAAGAGAAAGATAAAGTTTACTCCACAATTGTTTTTATTGGGTGTCATTACAGATTGTGATACTAAAGAAATTAATTTGATGTTGAATTTGATAACAGCTGCAAGGTTATTGGTAGGGCAATATTGGAAGAAGGACTGTCTGCCTACTATAGAGGAATGGACGCTTAAAGTGTCAAATTTAGCAGAAATGGCTAAGATTTCTGCTTATTTGAAGGATCATTCACAAGAAAGATACATTTCGGTCTGGAGAAGATGGATAGATTATATTCTGAAAAAATATGGGACTAAAAAGTTCCATTTAGCTTATGAGTAAATTTTAGATTGTTATAATTTAAATAATTTTTTTCCTTATTTTTTTATAAGTTGGATATTTTTAGAGTGTTTGTAATCATGTTATAGGCGGGTTAAAGTGTATTATGTATTTGCTTATTTATATAGTCGCTCAATGTTAATTAGATTATGAATACTATATATTTGTAACCCTGTAATCAGCTTTGGGAAGTGGGGGAGGGGGAGGGGGGTTTAGGGGGGTTGGGATGGGATAACATTGTAACTTTTATAAAACTTTTCAATAAAAAAAATTAAAAAAATCAGGTAAAGGCTGAATAAGCTTTTTACTATACTAATGCAACTGACAGACACATTAAATGCTGAGAGTCTTGAGAAAGATTTGTTACAAATAAGTAAGTTTTGTGTCTGATTCATTCTCACCCTATTTTCTAATTCCAGTAGATACTTTGCCAGTGGCCTGTTAGGGGTTAATGTAACTGTAAATATCATATGGAATATACACCATACAGAAAATAGAGAAATTTCTTTCCCCACCCCTCTCCAAGTGTGGAAATCATGTAAACCCCCATACATGGAGACACCACATCACATAACACCTGTGTCTCTCTTCTCTGGGAACTTAAGGGAAGTTGGACTGTACAATATATACCCTTCTGATTTGCCTTTGTTCCAGAAACTTCAGACCCTGGAGAGGTCCTCAATAGTCATTGATACAAAATCACTAATGATAATAATGCCGTTTGAGGGGGGGGCGAAAGCCCTAATAAGCAGGCATATACATAGAATGAAGGCTATTGCTAAGCACATTTGATTTGTGCTTAGATTGTAAGCCGCCCTGAGTCTTCAGAGAAGGGCGGGATATAAATGGGATTAAAATAAAATAAAAATAAATAAAATAAATCTGTTGCATAGAAATATCCAGGTTAGTCACTGCATAATTATCTGCTTGCACTCATAAATGTAGTGAAAGAAGACAAAAACCCATTCACCAGGTATTAAAGATCTGAAAGATACCAGGAGTCTGCATTTTTCAGCATATCCTCTTTGTCTACAATTACCAGCTGAAAGTGTGAACTTTTCATTATAAATACTGTTATCTGGAAGGAATAGTAAAATCATAGGGTTAAAAGAAACCTTGCAGATCTTATACCACAAGTATAAAGTACAGTATTTATATCATTTGATCTTTGAAGCCAATCCATGTAAGCAAATTACTGCTCAACTATTGAATAAATGCTTGATGACATGTCATAGGGAAGGAAACAGACAAAACTTAATTTAAGTACTATAAATATAGAATAAATGAAGAATACAATCAAATATATAATTGTATAATGACATTACCCACCCAGCCTGCGTGTGCACTGTGCTGCCACCACGTGGCTGTTTTGGGGAAATCACAATGTGGGCAGCCAGAACCCTCCTACCCTATGATGTATTTCCTCTCTCCTCCCCTTTTCTGGGATGGACTTCCTCCTTCTTGCTCGCTGGAGGCTCTCTTCCTCCATAACTGGGAGACACACATGTGCTTCTTCACAACTGGCACACATGTGCAGACGCTGTGAGTAATTACTGTCTTCTGACCTTGGGAATACTGACCAAATATCATCTTAATGCACCTCATCTGCTGTAATCTACTCTACATGCAAATAAAGGTATTTCTAGATGATAAAAGGTGTTTCCACGAGTTCTGCTATCTGGAAAGAATTGTTAATAGTGATAACACCTGCTTATATAGACCAGCACAGGGGTCTTAACAAAGGGATCAATCACAGCGCGCACACACAAATATATTAACAAAGACCAGAAACAAAACTTGCACATTCAATATGGATACCCAAAACATTTGCTTTGCTAAGAACAATTTTTATTTTTAGGTGGTACCTTGTAGTGAACCATTTCTCCATACAGGAAGTCCTTGTTTAGCAACTGCTTCATTTAGTGATTATTTGCAGTTACAATGGAGATTAAAAATTTATGACCAATCCTCAAATTTATAACTTTTGCAGGTCTGTAAAGCAAAGGAAAGCTAAAGTAAGATCATAAGCACAGTTGCAGTTTTACTTATTGACCACTTTACGTAAAGGCCAGGTTGCCATCCCCAATTGTGGTTGCCAGGTGAGAATTACCTGTTAGAGATTTGTTAGGAATACAGTATGTGTTTCAAAGATACTATTATGTTTTAAGTAGCAGTGGTGGATTAGCTGTAAAGGTGGTGGAATGCAGGGTTTCATTATAGGGTTTCCAGAACTTGGTGGGGCAGCAATGGCTTTGATGGCACATAGAAAGTAATACTGATAAATGTGGTGATGAATGGAAGGAGTCAAGGGAGGAAGTTAAAATTGAGATTTCTGTGATGGAATTTGTCTGGCAGCAACATGATGCCTTGTATATTTGGGAGGGACAATAAAAAAAGTCAAGATGGTGGCCTCAACTGCAGAATGAAACGATTCCTCTTTTCAGTTGTGTTATGAAATGGAGCCTATGTGAAAAGGGATGGGATTTCAAGCACAAAAATGCAGCCACATCTTTACTTTTAAAAAAAAAAATCTCCTGTGCAGACACACCTGCTGATAGGAGTGGGTTCATCTTCCCATCATCTACAGACAACTTTGCCACTATTCAGAGATGCTGGGAGTTGTATCCCAAACTTCTGGAAAGCAGAACTCTCTTTTACAGTCTTTTCCCTTGGAACTATTGATAAACCCTTTCAATCATCCCAAGTTGGTTCAATGCATTCGATTAAACTGTGCTGAGTTTCAAAATGAAAGCGAATTGATCAATGGGGAAGGACAGTTCACTTTTAGGGCCAACTGGTTTATCTCAACTCCTTTGCTTATTTATTTCACACACTTCATTTAAGAAAAACATTGTACCACAAAGTCAAAGGGACCTGCTGTCATTTCCAGGGAACTGGAGTCTATCCTATGTTGAGCCTTGGACCTGGTCTGAATTGCTTTGCTGACTATCTGAAGAGATATCTTGTTTGTGCATTTACCGAGAAAAACCCTCAACATCTGCAGTCATCCAGTGCAGGCTTCTGTTATCTGGGACTGAATCTGGCACAGAAGTGTCTGAAGGATCTGATATATTTGTCAAAATGAGGGAAGGAGTATTGCTGTTATCAGAAGCTCCAGCTCTTTTGTCTGTGTTTGTAGTGTCACAGGGCATGTAAGAAAGAGACAGAGGTTGCATCACAATGGTGCAATGATTATTTTATTATGTGAACCCTTTCTCTGCTGAGCAAGCGTGTGATCTGCTACCGAGCTGGTTGCCCCCTCCCTTTCTAAAGTAAGTTTAAAATGTTCATTTTATCTAGTAGTGCAACATCGGTAACTTCAGAAGCAGAAAACAGAGGATTCCACCTCTTTTCCCTACAAGGTCACTTAAAAATTTCCTCAAGGCCACTGAAAGCGCTTTCCAAGCTGTGAGTAACAGGATTTTTTTCCCCTCAAGTTAATTCAAGAGTGTTAAATAACCAAGTATGATTACATATTGGGGTGTTGTGGGCTTTGAAACTAATTTGCACAAAGTTATTCAGATCTGGAGTGAATGCAACATCTCTCTGCTATTCATTAAAGTAGCATTAAAGAAATCTGGAAAGAAAATACTGCTGTTTTCAGAGTTACATTAATTTTAATGAGTCAACTCCTTAAAGTATTAAAGTTATTAAATCCTAAAAAAACCCAGCTGTTTTATTGAATAACTGAAAGGTGCTGTGTTCAGATAAGATTCAAAGTATTTCTTACACATAATATTCAAACTATGCATTTAATAGATATTATTAAAGTCCTTAAGATTTTCTTTGCTGGTCTTTTAATATGAGGCAATCTTGATTAATTTTCCATTATACTCAAATCTTGTAGGACTCCACATAAATTTATCTATAAATATATCCTTTCTGTAGAAGATTTCTATTGAAGAAATATGCTCCTAAGTGTCTAAAAGCTTTTAAATATTATTGTTCTTAATAAATGTAAAATCTAAAAATTCAATCTCTAAGGTAGAATTGTCACTTAATTAAAGGAATCTTAATTGCAATTCTAAACCTACTTACTATATAGTTAGCACCACTCAGCAAGACTTACTTCCAAATATATACTTTTTATTGTTATTTTATTTATTCAATTACTCATTAGCCAAATTAATGCTAATTAAAATAGTTCACAATGTTTGCATAATATAGACATAAAACTAAGAAAAAATCAACTCTCTTTAGAAGATGAATGTAGGCAAAGATGAAACAAACTTGTTTTTTGAAGAATCATATTCAATTTGCCTCTTCTTCTGAAGTACTTTTCAGTTAAAGGATATACCATTCATTTGTTATATTTTATTTTCTTTGCTTTTTATTGAAGAAGCAATGATATAAGCTACTGTACTAATAACAAGACCTGGCAATGGCTAAGAGCAGGAAAGTTGAAGAAAGAGATCGAGTGTTCTGTTCCAGCCTACGACCGGCCCTGTATGAATGTCAGGGACAATCCCTTTTTATAGTCAACAGGCTGGAAAAACCCAACCAAATTTATTTACAAAGAAATCAAATGTTCAAACAAGAGTTAAACCAAAAGTTCAAACAAGAGTTAAACAGGAATAACAGACCAGGACTCTAGCAGAAGATCTTCAAACGGTTGCCTTCAGCAACCAGCACCTCCCACACCTTCCCCTTTTATCAGCAGTCCCAAGGTGTGACTTCTCATTGCCTTCTTCTCCTCTCAGCGAGTTGCCTCATTGCCTTTCTCTGTTCTACTCTGCTGGATTGCCTCCTGCTCCTAGTGTCCCTGAATAGATCCAGCTGTGAATCATCTACATCCAATGCCTAGTGCTCACACGGCTGAGTCTGAGGAGGAACATGATAGGAGGGGCCAGGCTGAGAGTCCTGCAGTGCATCAGAGCCTCCCTCTGACACCAAAGGCTCTCCAAACCCCTCCTCCTCCTCCTCTTCAGAATCATCAGACTCAGCTGACGGTATCACAAGCTGACGCTGAATCACAACACCGAGGGACTAATTCTGGCTGCACAAGACCAAGCCTTAGGGACAAATGCATACAAAGACAAAATTGAGAAGACAGCAATAGACAGTAAGTGCTGCCTATGCAAAGAAGCTGAAGAAACAGTGGACCACCTGGTAAGCTGCTGCAAGAAGATCGCACAGACTGACTACAAGCAGCGGCATGACAAAGTAGCAACAATGGTGCACTGGAAGATCTACAAGAAATATCATTTGCCAGTAAGCAAGAACTGGTGGGATCATAAAATAGAGAAAGTCATAGAAAATGATAAAGTTAAACTACTCTGGGACTTCAGAATTCAAACAGACCAAGCACCTGCAACATAATACCCTGGACTTAACAATTGTCGATAACAAAGACAAAAAATTCTGGATAGTGGATGTGGCAGTGCCTGGAGACAGCAGAATAGATGAAAAAGAACTGTAGAAGATAACAAAATACAAAGACCTACAAATAGAAATAGAAAGACTGTGGCAAAGGCAAGCAAGGGTAGTACCAATAGTAATAGGCGCCTTGGGTGCAATCCCAAAACAACTGGAGCACCACTTGAACACCATTGGCATTGACAAATTCGCCATTAGTCAATTGCAAAAGGTGGCCTTACTAGGAACTGCTTCCATCCTGCGACAATATCTGTAATACCATCCAACATCCACATCTGCCTATCCCAGGTCCTTGGTAACGACTCGCTAGGTAGACAAAAATGCCAAATCCAGTCTGAAAATCTGGCTGAGTGCAATTAATAACAACAACAACAACAACAACAAGAAGTTGGAAGGGACCTTGGAGGTCATCTAGTCCAACACCCTGCTCAGGCAGGAAACCCTATACCATTTCAGACAAATGGTTGTCCAGTCTCTTAAACATTTTCAAAGCATATTGATTAAATAAATAATATTTAGTATTTAATTCATATTTAATTGATTATTGAATCAATTGTTAGCCATTGTATCTAAAATTTATATTATTGGCTACTGATTATAAAGGAATTGCTGGTTTTCCATTTCTCTTACTCAGTGAAGCTCTGAAAAAAAGCTATGATCTTTGAGGGAGATGAGTGGAAGGGAAATGTGAAAAATAATTGGATGCATTAGATTATCCAGTCTAATTGTCAAAATCATAGATCATAGATCATAAATTCATTTTTCTGTTTTATGCAAAAAAAAAATTGTAAGGGTTTTTCAGCCAGCAATAAATGTTCTACTCATACACTTTATAGGCTGTTACACCAAATATTTCTCTGTGACTTGTGTCTCCATATTCTTCTGTATTTGGAATAGGCAATATAGGTTGATCTCTACTGTTTTCTAAAACGGCATTGATCGTCATGTTTAACAATATCTGCAAAATGACTTGCTTGCTGACTTAAATTATATTTTTGAAATTTAGAAAGCTAGGATAAACCAAGAACTGATCTTGAATAGAAGGATTCTGCAATCCTTCTATTCAATCCAGTAAAGAAGACAAATTTCTGGCCTCAAAAACCTTTAATATTACATGTCTCACTTTGTAGTAAATGACATTTGGACTGCTAGTAATGAAACAAAGTAGATTTTGCAAGCCAGAATTCTATCCCTCCTTTCTGTAGAGAATGAGAAGGAAAGCTCAGCTTCATCTTTTAGATAGCATGACTGTTCCTCAAGACTATTATCAATAACTATTTCCAGATGAAAAAAATGTTATAAAATATCTGCAGATAGTTTCCTTTAATTGCACTTATCATCACCACCTTGTTTTTGAACCTTATAGTGAATGCTGCTCTTGTTTTTATAGAGAGTTGAATGGGCTCTCCTAGTGGTAGCTCATCCTCTTCTATGAACTGCCTGGGTGCCAGAACTTTCTGTTGTCAGTGCCATTGAAATGATGAAACCACATGGTAAGTGTAGGAGACAAGCCCCACCCTCCATTGGAGCCACTTTCAACAGCTGAGCCAATGCTAATGCCATTGCTTTTTATAAAGCTCTCTTTATGGCATAGCTAGACCACACTAATTTTAAGTATCTCAGTGCAGTGAAGAAGACCAGTTTTAGCATCAAATAAAAAGCACAGCATTCCCATTTCCATCTTTGCCTTCTGATTGTGTATTTTACAGCTATAGAAAACCCAAAACACTTGTGCTCACATCATAGCAATAGCAAAAAGCTAAATTAATATGCCAGTTCTGTAATAAAGTTGTCTTTGGAAAGACTATCCCTGAATTAAGCTACAATATCTTTATAGTCCAATCTACTTCACAGCGTTTGTAAGGTGTAAAGATAAAAAGAAGGAAGGGAGGGCTCCATGTTGCTTTTGGAGAAAGACTAGAGAAAGCGCTAACAAAATAATCAATGAATACATCCTGCTAAGGAGATGTCTGTGTTAAATACCTGTAAAAAATTACTCTTCAAATGGTGGTCTTGGGTGTTTTTGGGTAAGAACCCAAAAGCAAATGATAGTGTGAGCAGTTGAGTGAGAATCTTTACGTTGTTTTTAGAGGGTTAATTTCAAAGTCTAGCACAAAATTTTTAAACTGGTTCACCTAAAACAGAAGAACAGAAGGGATAGTAGGTTAGGCTTTAATTGTAGTGAACAGTCTAGTTGTATGTTACATCTTTTAGTAATGAAAATTTCAAGGATATTAAAAACGACCCACAGACTTGTCAAAGTCCAAGGAACAATGCATGCATACAATATAGGGTTTGGGAAGTGAAATGCCTCTTCCTTGCCTCACCCTTAAAATAAAGTCACAAGGTGATCATGCTAGGGACAGTTATTTCTGGTCAGTAGAAATTCAGTGTTTTTCAGTCTTAGCATCTTTAAGATGGATGGATTTCAGTCCCCAGAATTCTTTAGCTAGCATACTGGCTGGGGATTCTGGAAGTTGAAGTCCACACATCTTAAAACTGCCAAAGTTGAAAAAGACTGAATTAAATATTTACTTAGCAGCAGTTATACTGCAAGAAATAACTGGAGAGCTTTTTAGGAAATAACTGAAAAGTAAATATTAACTGAACATACTTGTATTTGTGCATGATTTACAACCCATAATATTTGAAATTATTAAATCCTAATATACTCAGTTACAAGAAAATAAAAAGGACGTTGGAGATTAGCCCTTTTTTGTGATTGTTACATGTATTTTTATTCAGTGGTGGGATTCAAATACGTGAACAACGGGTTCTCTGTGTGGATGCCGTTTTCGGAAGTCCATTCCAGGCTTGGGCAACAAAAAATTAGCTACCGGTTCTACCGAAGTGGTGGGAACTGGCTGAATCCCCCCACTGATTTTACTCCAAATTTAGTATGCTTCATAAGACGGACACAGATTATGGGAATTTGGAGCAGTTTTTCCTGGCCTGTTCTATTTTATTGATTAGGAATGGGAGATTCCATGATTTAAAAGCAATTGAGACATTTATATATTAAGCACATTTGCCAAGTTTCTTTTATCCTAAGATGCACACATTTTCAAAGGAAAAACAGCATCATCTGAACTGAAAATAGGATATATTATAAGATTTAAACTCACAGGATATTAAATCCTAGTCTTAGGGACCTCATTTAAGATAGCTTTCTGATATTTGGTGACCTTGACTTTGGGAAGAGCTAAATTCAAAAGGAGATAACAATCTCCTGGTGCATTTGTTGAAGGTGAAATTGTTTTGTGACTGCTTTGGTCTGTATCTCCTGCCCAGTTTCATGTCTACCATGTCTACCATATCATGTCTACCTTGTTCTTTATCCTATACCCTCCTTCCAAAGGTTGCAGTGTTTTGTTCTTTCTAGCTTTAGATGTTCATTTTCTTTGCTCCTTTTAGGGCATTTTGATTTTAGATTTAGGGATCTGTAAAATGGTTATTTTCCCTTGCTTCTTGTAGTCAAGGCCTGAGAGTTAAAGGTCTTAGCCCTCATGATTAATTCCCTCATTTATTGTGGTGAAAGGTCCTGCCCTGAGCATAATTTGCTTGGAAGATAATTTGAAATATTTCTTTCAATCACTTTTTAGTTTGTTAGAGTTGTTGTTGTTAGCTGCGAAGTCGTGTCCGACCCATCGCGACCCTATGGACAACATTCCTCCAGGCCTTCCTGTCCTCTACCATCTTCTGGAGTCCATTTAAGCTCACGCCTACTGCTTCAGTGACTCCATCCAGCCACCTCATTCTCTGTCGTCCCCTTCTTCTATTGCCCTCGATCTTTCCCAGCATTAGGCTCTTCTCCAGTGAGTCCTTCCTTCTCATTAGGTGGCCAAAGTACTTGAGTTTTAGCTTCAGGATCTGGCCTTCTAAAGAGCAGTCAGGATTGATCTCCTCTAGGACTGACCGGTTTGATCGCCTTGCGGTCCAAGGGACTCGCAGGAGTCTTCTCCAGCACCACAGTTCAAAGGCCTCAATTCTTTGGCGCTCAGCCTTTCTTATGGTCCAACTTTCACTGCCATACGTTGCAACTGGGAAGACCATAGCCTTGACTATACGCACTTTTGTTGACAGGGTGATGTCTCTGCTTTTTAGTGTGCTGTCTAGATTTGCCATGGCTTTCCTCCCCAGGAGCAAGCGTCTTTTAATTTCTTGGCTACAGTCCCCATCTGCAGTGATCTTGGAGCCCAGGAAAATAAAATCTGTCACTACCTCCATTTCTTCCCCATCTATTTGCCAGGAATTGAGAGGGCCAGATGCCATGATCTTGGTTTTCTTAATGTTAAGTTTCAACCCAAGTTTTGCACTCTCCTTAGTTTGTTAGAGATGAGTTTCTATATTACAACTTTTTTCAAAGCATACAACCTGGGTGTGTATTTATATTCCTTTTTAAAAAAATTCTTAATCCTTTCTATTCATGTGCACCTTTAGAATGTGCACCCGTTTCTGTATTTCCCCTTTCTTATAAAATGCAGTTTTCTTCTTTGAGGAGACCCAGTATCCTCTTTGATCAACAGGTTATCAGAAAGATGAATCGCTTCCTTTTTGTGTAAATTCAGTGTAAACCATAATCATTATTTTTAAATTGATCATAAGTATTACCGCAGCATGCTCATATATAACAGAAAAGAGGAGGCTGTAACTGAAAAATGGCTTTCTTATTACATATTTTATGGCAATGTCCTGCTGCGTGGATGCATGTTGAATTGTTTGGTATGCTCCCCTTTTGAGATCTGGTCAGAGTTCAGCTTTTCCATTCGTGGACCTTGACAACTTGGTTTGAGGAACTGTACTCAATACATCTTGTCTTTCTGAACTTCTTTATCAGACAAACTAAGTATAACTTAGATTGTTAATTTTATAGTTTAAGAACAGGCTTTATAGCAGGGGTGTCAAACTCAATTTCATTGAGGGCCGCATCAGCATTGCAGTTGCCCTCAAGGGGCCGGGTGGGTATGGCCTGCGTGGGCGTGGCCTACTGGGTGGGCGTGGCTAGCTCTACATCGTTCGCATCAAGGGTGCCTATGGGGGCCTGGGCAGGAGTGGGACAGATATGAGGGTCTCTGGGCC
Source organism: Vipera berus (assembly GCF_964194415.1). Classification (NCBI taxonomy): domain Eukaryota; kingdom Metazoa; phylum Chordata; class Lepidosauria; order Squamata; family Viperidae; genus Vipera; species Vipera berus. Next base: position 32,714,544 of record NC_138203.1, on the reverse strand, counting down.
AGGGCCAAGGCAGTGGGGGCTGTTCCCTCACTGTTTCCAGGATGGCTTCACGGGCCGCATGAAACCACTTTGCGGGCCGGATCTGGCCCCTGGGCCTTGTGTTTGACATGTCTGTTATGAAGGTTGGACAAATCTTGTAGAACATATGTGAATATAAATTCCACTATCCCAGGTCCATGTTAGATCAGAGTCACTCTGTGATGGAGATGGGCAGTTTCGATATGTAATAAATAAAATAAAATAGATCAGTCAAACTGAAGGAGCCCTAGTCATGTTCTGGTGAGACAATGATGTAACACTGTCCCTTCCACTATCTTAATAATAATAGGATTTGATTTCATCCTAGTACATCACTTAAACCTAGGCCATGATATTGTACATAAGAATATATGCAGTGCCATGCTGGAACAGAATTCTTGAGCTATTTAGGCCAGGGGTTCCCAACCCTTGGTCTGTGGACCAGCATTGGGCCGCAGCCAGCAACTAGACCGTGCAAACAAGTGGCCCCATTTGTGGGATGCAGACAGCAAGCAAAATCTCGCCCCCTCTAGTCCACAGAAAAACCTTTTTCCATGGAACTGGTCCCTGGTGTCCTAAAGGGGTGCTGATTTAGGCCATCAGCCTGTTCACAGTGGCCAGCCAACTGTACAAGGAAACCCACTTGTCTCCTAGCTGATGGCTTTTAGAAGGAGCCACACTGCCATCAAAGCTATCAGTCACTGATCCCTATGACTTCTATGAAATGGTCCAACCTTCTTTGAAGTCATCCAAGCTGGTAACCAGCATGCTTCATGCTAGCAAATTCCAAAATTTCATTACAAATTGTGCAAGCAAATATTCTTTTGTCTGTCTTGATTCTCTCGATGTTTAATTTCATTGGATTCTATTTTCTGAGGAAAACATTATCACTTTGAGCTCTGGCAGTTTATCCTTACTATTTAAATCCACTAGTATTCTGCAACCTTTGGACATATACCATTTACAACAGATTTCCAGCTTAAAACAGAGATGTTGGCGACTAGAATGTGTGAAAATATCTCCTAGAAACGTTTGCCCTATCTAGGGCCTTGTACATGTACTATTTTATTTTCCCCCCATATGTTTATTGTTAAAATACTGAAATACAAAGTAGAAAAAACAAATATTAAAAGTTTTTTAAAAGTAAAACAATAAAAAATTGTTTTATTGATATATCCTCCCTTTCCCTCCCATTTGTATACCCATCCACCATATTTGAACTTTGCATCAATCATTAGTAATTGTTGTTGAATCCTGAGAAGTATATTTCTTATCTAAATCTTTTTCTTTGATATAGTGTAAAAAAAGGGAACCATTTCTACTTGAATTTAGTTAAATTTCTATTGTAATATAATGTCAATTTTGTCATTGGGATATATTCTCCAATTTTAGTTTTTCAATCTGATATTGCAGGAAAGCAATACTGTTCAGCATACTTAAAGACCATAACAGCTATATTGAGTATTATGTTATCCAGAATATTCACATCCTGTGCTGATGTTATTCAAGGCATGACAGCTTCCTGAAAAAAATGATTGTACTTAATACTAATATGTGCAGGAAAGGAAACCTTTATATGTACAATTATACATGAGCTAGGACGCCAATAATGCAGGATTCTAACCAACAAGAAGTCAGTGTAAAATGTTTTTTGTTTGAAACAGGTGTTAAGATGATATAAAAGGTGTTGGAAGTTATTTGGGACACTTTGGAGAATGGCAATTGAATAAATTTATATTAATAGAACTCTCAGTTTTAAGAGATTTGAATATACAACATTTAAATTCTGGATATCAGAATTTTGCAGACAAAACAATTTTAACCTTCTGCTGCCATATAAATCTCTACAAAATATATGGGAGAAATACAGCCATTGAAAAAAAATGGGCATGTTGTTTGATGTGGCACAAGAGGACAGCTGTATTGGTTGAGAAATCCTTTGGAGGCTGCTCGTGTGCGCAGAACAGCGGTATATAGGTCCAATATATGCAAGCACACATATTTTCACAACTGCAATAATTGCTGAGAAGAAATGTTAATCTCCCCTCACTCATGTTTTGAATCAATCTTTCTATTTCTCGTTACCAGCTACATTGAGGGAAAGCTACTGAAGCACGTTGCCCATCATTGTCTTCAATGGATAAAAAACATGGATTCTGGATATTAGTAAATTCCTGAAAATTATGTGCAAATGAAAATCAGAAACAGTACTCATTATTTGGGGCAGAGAATACAGTTGATACCTGATTCAATCCTGGATATATTATTTGTGCTAAAAATAATTAGAAAAATGCTCTTTTGTTTTGCTTTTAGTCTTTATTTTTACCTTGTATGTTATACAACTTTCAATAAAATGCTTTTCCCAAAAAATTAAATAAAAAGGACTAAATAATTTGTAATGGCATAAAATACAATTTTAGTACACTGTCATTTTTATTACTACTAGAACAGATAATACAGCAATGACTAAAAAGTAGCAACGGACCCAACATTGAAGAATATCCATTAAGTAGTGAAAAATCAGTCTAGGCTTCTAACTTTATCGATTCCAGTACTGATTGTGCATCTTTATATTCTTCAGCTTCTTCCAACTCTTTTTCATTTTCCTGAAAGTAAATAAAAACTTCTAAATATTTTCAAAACTTTGCCTCCAACATGTAGAAACAACATCCTATAATGCTTAAATTGTTGTTGTTAGTATCAGTGGCATTAGGAATAATAAACAATGGGATCATAGAGTTATTTGGCTAGGACACGGGTCGGCAACCCGCGGCTCTTTGAGCCGTCTCATGCGGCTCCCAGCCGCCCGGTGCGCGCGCACCTCTTCGAACGGGCAGTGGTGCGCACGCACCTCTCCAAATGGAGAGTGGCACCGCCCGTTTGGAGAGGTGCGCGCGCACCTCCCAGAATGGGCGGAGGTGCGCGCGCACCTCCCCAAACCTTTGGAGAGGTGCGCGCGTACCTCCGCGCGAATGGGCCGCGGCGTCGCTCTTTGAGGAAGCTGCCGCGGCCCGTCTGCAAAGCTGCCGAAAGCGGCAGCTTTGCAGACGGGCCGTCGCCGTCGGGCAACCGGGAACCGGTTCCATCTCACTTTTTTAAAAAAATGGCAACTGTGTGCGTCCGCGCATGCGCAAAAAAACATTTTGTGCATGCGCAAAATGTTTTTTGCGCATGCGCGTGCATGGACACACGCACGCGGCTCCCAGTTTTTTTAATTTGTGATGGAACCGGTTCCCGGTGGCTCTTTTCCTTTTTTAGGTTGCCGACCCCTGGGCTAGGACAAGAATTGTGGGACCTTGTTATAATTTAAAGCAGTACTGTCTGGTATTTCAGATGGTGTTCCACCAAAGTCCAGACTTATCATCTGGTGATTTAAATCCAAATGTAAGACGACAAAAATGAAATGTTTTTTCATGCACAGTATAAATTGTGAAAGATTTTTTTTATTTTATTTAAAAAAATTGTATTGCTGCCTGCTCGCACATGGTGACTCAAGGCGGCTTACATCAATAGAAAAACACCCTATAAAAATAAAATAACAAGAAAAATAAAATATAATAACTCCCCACCCCCACCCTAGTGACAACACACATTAAACTAACCATTTGCTGGGCTCTGGGCTCCCCAGGCCCACTGGCAGAACCAGGTCTTCAGAGCCTTCCAGAAAAGAGCTAAAGTGGGGGCCAGTCTAATCTCTGAGGGAATGACGTTCCAGAGAAAGGGAGCCACCACGGAGAAGTCCCTATTCTGGGTCCCATCAGATACATCTCCATAGGGGACGGGACCTGCAACATTCCTTGCCTCCCCACTCTACTGGGTTGGGTAGATGTGACCGGCAAGAGATGGTCCCTCAGATAACCTGGTCCCAAGTCATGAAGGGCTTTAAAGATGACAACTCAGAACCTTGAATTGCACCTGGAAACAAATTGGCAACCAATTCAGCTCCTGCAGGAGGTGCCACATGTGTACACCGAGGTCTGCACAAAATCATGTGGGCTGCTGCATTTTGTACCAACAAGATAATGACAATCAATCTAATACACCCCATCAAGATTAGATAACATTAATGACTACATTAGCTGTGATGAGATTATCTCTTGGACAATAACCAACATATTTATGAACATCAATTTTGGGGAAAAAGCAGCAGGAGAAAGCAATACTTTTATGTTCTACATCAGACATGTCAAACTTGCGACGTCACATGACATTGAGTAACATATTGGAGCTTTTTCCCCATTGCCGGCAATGGGGTGGCGTGGTTTCCTGGTGACATGTCTGGCCCGCGGGCTGGCAGTTTGACACCCCTGTCCTACATGAAGGCTTCCCAAAGACATTCATGATGAAATGTGCACCTGAAGAAGTACTGGGGCGTATTTACAAGAGAGAGGCCTGTATTAAAAAACTACACAATCTGAAACTGGATGGGGGATAGGTGCTTTTTTCATGAGGCAATTGTACTTTCTTGTACTCTTCTCTGTGAGCGCTCCGGAACTATGGAATCAGTTACCGGTAGAGCTCCGGATGGCGCCCGATCTTCGCTCCTTTCGTCGCGATCTCAAGACGTTTTTGTTTGTACAAGCCGGCCTAGCCTGATGGGGGATTGGTGGGGTTTTTTATTCTTGTATTCTTAATATTATCTTTGGGGTTTTATAATTGTAATATATCAATTGTTTTAAAATCGGGCAATTATTTAATTTCTTTTTAATATTTGTAACTTTGTATTTTATTCTTGCCCTGTGAACCGCCCTGAGTCCTCAGGGAGAAGGGCGGTATAGAAATATTATTAAATTAAATTAAATTGTTTTTCTTTGCAGACATTTCGCTTCTCATCCAAGAAGCTGAAAGATTCTAGAGCGAGGCTATCCTGAACCTCTTCTCCTATCGTCTATGGAGATTCTCAGTCATCCAGGTCATAGTTATCCCAAAGGTGCTTTTTTCGAGAGGAAACTGGACTTTTGTTCTTCTTTAAAGACGTTTCACTTGTCATCCAAGAAGCTTCTATAGGTTAGGTTATAGCTTTCATTTGACAAGACTTTGCTCATTAGCTGAAAGCAAATAAGGGACTGAACTTGGGTGGATTTAATTGTGTTGTCTCCAGGCTTGGCAACATCTGATTGTCTGTCAAAACAGGATGCTAAACAAGATATATACCTTTGGTGTTACCAATAAGTGCTTGTATTCTTATTAACTTGTATTCAGTTTCAGCCAATGATCTATTAGTTCTATTTTCTGTTTTGGCTATGGTTTTATTATATTTGTTTGTAAAAACTTATATTTTGTGACTAATGCTTTAAATGACATTAAGCCTTTGAGTAATCTACATAAAAATATAAATATAACAAATCACAAAGGCCACAATAGTTACACTGTATTAAATAACTTCTTGGATAAACACCATATATTTGTGCTTTCATATGGCTAAGCTACCGTGGAGCTCATTTGGTATCTTGCATAAAAAATATGAGAGAAATACTTTTAAGTGAGCAAATAATATACTGGTCCAAAAAGACTAATTCCTGCAATAAATTTAAGTCTTATTTATAAATTATTTTTTGTAAATTGTTGTTGCCCCCAAAATATGGATTTTTTGCTCTGATTGAAGAAAGAAAAAGAAAAAAGTTGCCAAGTTTAAAGAGAATATAGATACAGAAAAGTGTTTCTAGAAATGATCTAAAATGATGGTCCTATGGGCCACAGCTCAAGAAATGTTTCTTAAAACTCGACAATTTCTAATAGTGAATGCTGGGTTAGAAAATTTCCTTTAGCTTACAACTCAGAAATAGAGTTGAAGGGGAAAACATAGAATCAGGCTCTATATTTGTTAATGGATTGGATCTAGTAGCTTCCAACAACTTAGGGCAGTCATTCTGAAACGTAGGCCTGTGGCAATTTTCAAAAGAGTTGATACTGCAAATATTTAAGTTGATATTTCTTTTAAAGACTAACTTAAATACAGGGTTGTCTGAAGCTCACATTTAAGAATGGTAGAGGAATTATGCTCAGTGACTATGCTTTTGTTTCTCTTTTATCCAAATACCCATATATAATTTTCTCTCCAACCACCGCTACATCTTCACACCATCTTCAAGCTTAGAATATCAACCTGCTTACCTTACCACTGCATTTCACACCTTTTATATCAACCCTATTTCAATTTAAACATTACCTAATTAAAATTTGGGATCAAGCATTAATGGATTGCAATGGAAATTCTCAAGTCACCGAAAATCAGAGGGAGGTTTTTTGGGGAGAGGAAGACTATTTTTGGGTTGGCCATTTTAACACAAATAAGTCTGAAGAACAATACTTTTTCCATAAATATTCATATTTTTAATGTGCCTAAAAGGCATCTATTCTGAAGAACTGGAAATAATGAGATATGCACATTAACCGTTTGGTGATATATCAAAACAGAAGATGTATAAACTAATCTAAGTTCAGCCGCCAGTCCTATAGAAAAATTCTTCTTCCATACTTACCAACAGTTGAACAAGGTCAGAATGTGCAGCTGCTAGTCGGCGTTGGCAATCAGGAATCATCATTCGAGATTCTTGCAAGATCTCAGTCTAAAAAAAATGAAAAGTCGCTCTTCAAATAAGATAACTTTCCATTTTGATATTAGTTGCTTAAAATCAGACGTCACATTGATGTATATATTCATATGCATAAACTATTTTATTAAAGAAAGAGTATTTAATATTACTTCTACATTCAAGCAAAAGCTATTAGAAAGCTTTCTATGAAATAGTTATTTAAAATACTATTTGATATAAACTATTTCCCTTGTGGTTAGAAACAGCTTCGTCCAAAATGGGATCAGCTGGTTATATAAATATCTCCTACATCTTTTGGGTAATAAATAAAAACAGTGTTCAGATAATACCGCACAGAGATAATTACTGCATGAAAAAAGTTATTGAGTTATTGATCACATGGAATGCTCACTGCAGGAGGTTCTGACTGAGAAAAAGGTAAAGAAAAATGAAAAGCAAAGACCAGCAGGCTCATATTTTTGATGCTTTTCATGCATAAAAAAGTTATTACTCATCCTTGGATTTTGTTTTGGGAGAAAGATTATTCTCACCATGCTTTTTGTGAGAAATTACTGATCTGGCACTCCAGTGCATTTGAACATCTTGTATATATCTCCAGAAGACAATGTTGTAATTGTCCATAATACCATCCTTTTTTTAAAAAAAATGGAGAATGTTCAGCTCTCAAATTCATGAGCTGAAAGGATGTGTAAAAACAGATCTGTCTATAACGTGGCTAGAAATGAAAATCAATTAGCAAATCTACTAAGCATGAGGATTCCAACAGCAATAGTAATTTGTAGAACTAAAAATAGGGTTCAGTATATACGACTATATAATTGTGAAAAAATTCCTAGATAAAGTTGGCATATAGGCAGCATAATATATTTTACTTTTTGCAAAGTTCAGAATGCACTAAAGGAATATCCAATGGTATATTCCAATTATAGAAATTCTAACTTGGAATTTGCATTGTTGCTTTTCCCTTCCTATAAAAGGTAAGGTAAAGTTTCCCCCGCACATGCGTGCTAGTCGTTTCCGACTCTAGGGGCCGGTGCTCATCTCCGTTTCAAAGCCGAAGAGCCAGCGCTTGTCCGAAGACGTCTCCGTGGTCATGTGGCCGGCATGACTAGACGCCAAAGGCGCACGGATAATAATAATAATTTCTTAATTGTACTTTTTGCTACTGAATGTGGATTACAGCTAATCCTTAACATAGTAACTGTTTAGTAACCCTTCAATGGTACAAAACACTGAAAAGTAATTTTATCACCAGTCCTTGCTCTTTAAGACTGTTGCAGCACCACCAGTCACCATTTGTATGCTTCACAACTGCTTCTGACAAGCAGACTTAATGAAGAAACCAGGAGTAAAATTACAAAGCACAGTCATATGATATTTCGCTTAACAACCCCAGATGATCTGGTTAATGACCATGATGGAAGTGAAGTTGTAAGCTTGTTAAGATCATGTAATATTTCACTTAAGAACCATGTTGCTTATTGGCAGATCTGCAGCTCCCAATTGTGGTTGTTAAACAACTATATTCAAATTATGTCATAATTTGGGACCCATGACTCCCGGGGAAATGTCATTTGGGAAAGTTGCAGCTGCTTCAGTGCTACTGCAGCCATGTGATCTTCATTTTCAACAGTGAGTTTCCTAGCGAGTCTTACAATGCTTCGCTCCCTCCGCCACCCAGAAACAGCCACTCAGCTGCCTGCTGGGAAGGGAAATGGGGGGGACAAGGAAGAAGGAACCCCAGCAAATCTTTCCTGACTCATGCTGCCCCCGTCCCTCAAATCCTGCTGTCCCTCTGCACGCCTTCCCTAACCTACGTGGCACTTTTTGGGCATCCCCCGTCTCCTTAATCGACACACTCCACGTATTTTCCCCAACCCACACGGCACCTCTTGGGCGCTATGCATTCTTCCTGACTCTCCCCAGAGGCCTTCCCTGTCCACATGGCACTTCTTGCCAACCTTCCTGACCCATGCCTCCCTCCTTGCAATGTCCCTGACCTACATGGCATGTCTCACATATTCCCAAGACACACCCAGACACCCTTCCCTACCTGCACACACCCCTCTGCATGTCCTAGCTATCCATGTAGCATCTCTTCCACACATCCTTCCCAACCCACATAGCACATCTTACACCTCCCCTATACAAATGCTGCCCCCCAACGCACCCCTTTGCTCCCTTGCCCATCCAGCAGCAGCCCTTACCTGCTTGCTAGTTTTGGAGCTGCAACTTCCTGCTCGCTTCCCAATGACTTTCTCTCTGCAAGCTTACTACAAGCCTAGTAAAGGCAGGAAATCAAGGGAGGGAGGAAGATTTCTGATGCTCTCTGCCAGCTTCCCTCATGGAAATGCAATAGGGAAGGCAGAAGAAGTTGCTCTTGCTCTCACTGCTTTTTTCCCCACCCGTGGTCATTCTGTTTCTTTGTTTAGGTAAGGAAATATCTTTGAAATGACAAACCAATGGAGCACAGTTGTTTAGTTAATACATAATGCCTTATTGTACAAAAACTACTGAAGCAACAAACGGTATATTCAGGGAAGAGTGGTTCCCACATCACGAAGAATTTGGGGGAAAGGCAACATTTTCTGATTCTGAACTCCCAATTCAGAGTATTGCTTTCTAGATATCTCTGCTTGTTACTGAAAAGTATTGTTGCAGTTTAACACAGGAAGTCCTCGACCTTCAAGTGTAATTCAGTTCTGGAATTAAGGTCATAGGTTGAGGCATCCCTATGACTGGAAATAATTTTTCAGCCTTTTATGAAGTGGTCATTAAGTGAACCCATTCATTTGAATGGCATTTTGCCGGAAAGTAGCAAAAAATGCCTGAAAATGGCAAAAATCATCATGAATCGCAGTTACATTACCAACAGAATGCAACTATCAGTTGTACAGCTGATCCACATGACATGCAGTCATATAACCACATGGAAGACAGTGGCAATTATTTACAATGATACATCCTGTGGCCATCTGTATTTGCTATAATGTTTATATCCAAAGTCAAAATATACATTCTGAGTTGTAATGAGAGAAAACGTAACTCTTTTCCATGGGAACTTGGAAACATAAAAATTAGTAGAAGTACTCATGAACTTTACCTGCTTTTTAATTGCATAGTTATCACTATCTTCAGCTTTCATCTTTTCAATCTTTTCTTCTTGTTGTTTTGCTTCTTTTTCATACATAACCTTTTCTTTTGCCAAGCTGCACACAAAAGGTATAATTTGTTTAAATTATAAATACACATAAAATTTTCCTATCTGAAAAGTTTCAATACATAAAATGTCCATATATTACAGCTACTCTAGGGTACTACTTATTTTCAAATATATTATTATTAGTTATGCAATCTGACTGTCCCGGAGAACAACTAGATGTACATCTAATAAATAAGGAATCCATCCATTAGAATAAAAACAAAATTCATGTACAACCTAGCAGACAAATTATTGAAGTTGCTAAAAATACCATACAGACAAATGGAAGAGCAACTTCTTTTTAAACAGTTTGGTTATTTTCTTTGTTTATTGTTTGTTTCTGATGTACATCATTCATAGTCACTTTTTTTTTAATCCCATTTATATCCCGCCCTTCTCCGAAGACTCAGGGCGGCTTACAATCTAAAGCACAAATCAATGTGCTTAGCAATAGCCTTCATTCTATGAAAATGCCTGCTTGTTAGGGCTTTCGCCCCCCCCCCCAAGCGGCATTATTACAAAGTCAGCTTAATTGCCCCCAACAATCTGGGTCCTCATTTTACCTACCTCGGAAGGATGGAAGGCTGAGTCAACCTTGAGCCTGGTGGGACTCGAACCTGCACTAATTGCAGGCAGCTGGTGTTACTTAAGGAGGCATTAGCTCACTGTTCCACCAAGGCTCTTTGACTTTGATGGTCTTATAAATCTGTTAAATAGACATCAAAATTCATGTTTTGGTTGTTCAGAACAAAAGTTATCTAAATCTGAATTACATTAGTATAAGTATTGTTTCAGTTCTATTTTTATACCAATGTCAATGTAAATTATCTACCACGTTGCAAAGTATTAAAAATCCAATATACTGTTGAAGACAGTACGTTTAGAATAGTGGTTAAAACATCAGATTAGAAACTGGGAGATCATGAGTTCTAGTTCTGTTTTAGGCACAAAAGCAGCCAGGTGACCTTAGGCTAATCATTTTCTCTCAGCCCTAGGAAGCAGGCAATGGAAAACCACTTCTGAAAAACCTCGCCAACAGGGACTTGTCCAGGTGGTTTCCGAGAACTGGGTTCAATTGAATAGCAGGAAAAAAACCCATCAAAACTCTTCCTGGAAGAAAGAAATCCATACTTATTCCAAACATAAAAAGTATAGAGCGCTCTCTTGAATGTCTGGATGAGGATAAATCAATTGAAATTAAATTAGATGAACAAAAAGATTCGTGGTCAGTATAAAATCAAACTTAACGGTTGGGATTTAATGTATTCTAGAAACATGTTATAGGCTCCCTTGAAAGAAGAAATGTGCATTCTGGACAAGCTTTCTGATCTGATGCTGATGATCCTGGATTTCCCAGATGATGGCAGCAAGGATCCTGCAGAGCAATTACTTTTAGTGTCACCTGCAACCATTCCTGAGCTAGCTAACCAGGTAATAGCTATCCATGTATTATTTATGTAATGACTAGACAATTGAAATGTATTTTTAGAACAGTTCTTAAAGAAAATCCAGAAATGCAAAATATGGCACAGAAGCTACTGATTCAGAATATGAATCATCCATCATCAAAAGAGAAGATCTACACTGAATACTTGATAGAAAAAGCCTTCCTGATTAAAAAAATGTTTTTGCATTTCCAAAATAGCTTAGGGTCTGGTTGGTGAAAGAACCTCCTGTTTCATTTATACTTAAACTTATACACTTGAATAAATACGATGGAACTACTGTCTGCCTTTTAAAATAGATTTCTTCAAGAACTATGAAACAAAGCCTTTTCTATACTACAGTATCATTTGATTCTATTTTAACAATTTATTAATGAACAAGTACACATATCTGATTTAAATTGATATTTTAAAGTATATTTAAAGTATATTTTGCTAAAAACAACACAAATTGTACAGGTTTGGAAGCAATTCCATCTCTGTGTTGGCTTTGATGCCAAATAAATTTATTCTGGATAAATTTTGTTACCATATAAATTGCTAAGCCCATGAATATAAAACAATCAGAAAGCAGTACCAGATCTAGAAAGTTCAGGAATTAACTCAGAGATCTGCTTAGCTCATCAACTAGTGTACTAACTCTGCTTTAATTTTGTGAAATTCAGTTTTATTCATTATGAAACAAACTTTATATTCTACTATCAATTTATTTATTTAGAAGGCTGTTTTTTAAATTCCAATTTCTGGCTACCCAGGGCACAATGGGCCAGAAGGTACTTCATGCATTTTGATTAGCTGCAAGCATACTCAGCAGAACTGCTAAGCTTTACAGTTTTATTAACTCACAGATATGCATGGATTACTTATAGCATAACCATGTCAGCACAGGAAATGTTTGTGAGTTGCAAATTAAATTGTTCATATTAACGTTTTTGAACAGCATAAAATACTGTTTGTTATTAATGCTTTATAAGCAAATAGGGGACAGGAGGCAATACAAAGAGCATCAAAAATGGTTATAATTGTAACCGTAGCTACAATTTTTTAATAGCTTCTGAGCCAAACATTAGATTAAATGCAACTTTAATCTCACTTGATGGCTTAACAATAATTATCATCAATGTTTAACTTTACTTTCCAGTACTAATGTTTCAGCATTGTCAATGGAATTTTAAATAATGACTCATAATTACTCTATGCTCAAATAATTTGCTATTAGATGGTATATGCATATTAGTTCCTTTACTAAAAGAACATTTCTCCAAAATAAGCTTTAGTGCCTTTACACCTCCTGTCTCAATATTCATTCTTTCTCTCTTAGTTATAGCCCATCTTTCATTTAAATGTTCTAGGTGTTCCCGCCTCTTTTTCCCTACAAAACACACCTGTGAGGTAGGTCAAGCTGTATGCAAGTCCAAACTCATCTGTGGCTCAAACTGGATTAGAACCTGCAATTCTCCAATCCTAATTCAACACCTTAATCACACTGTCTCATAAGTCCTAAATATCTCACAATGGCAAAAAGTGAACTCGATTTTTTTAGTTTAAATTTTCCTTCCCAATATATCTAAAATACATTTGTAGCAATGATGTACACTTTGCATACTGACTGACAAAGCTGAGTTGTAGATGTCTTTTTCTTTTGTCCCTGTACTAGCTCAATCATATCTATAAGGTTAAGCAGCTACAAGGGGAAATGTATACAAATGAAATGTAAATCCTTAAAAGGTTTACTATGCTCAGCTTCTAGAGCAGAAATTCAGACCAATCCATCCACAATTACACCACTTTGTAAAGTATCAAGTAATATTGATTAGTATTTCTAACATTTTAAAGTAATGACAGAATAATCACTAATTAGAATGCAACGTCATTATAGCTGCAACAAAATATATTTTCACAAATACAATGTATAGCACTTCTATAATATCAATGTTCTCAGTGAATGCTCAGCACGAAACCCCCATATTTTTTAACCAA
>NC_138203.1:32651342-32696342 GCF_964194415.1 Vipera berus | reverse complement strand
GACTGATCACCAATTAGAGGAAGCATCTGGTTGGAGTCATTGCAGTTAAAAGTAGTGCAACCAATTACTGAACCTAAAGGGCAATTACTTTTTCAGATTAGCACACTGCATGTGGGGGTTTTTTTTGGTAACATACCTTGGTGTTAATTGTATACAGCAGCAACATCTCTGATGTTTAGTGACAAGTTATGCAAAAAAATTCAGAAACTCCAAAAGGGCAAAGTTTTTTTCCCCACAGAACTATACCTCTGAACAATTTTTAGGGGACTTCTCTGTTGAGTTCCAGTGCCAAAGGTAATTCTGTGCTTATTCCCACTGCTTTTCAGTTTCTCATTTTTCTCCTCACTTCATTTTGAAATCCATTACTGTTTCCTTTGCTACTCTGAATCTTCATTTCAGTTATGTGCCTAACATTTCTTTTTTTAAGATTACTGAGAGTGCTTGTTAAGTGGATAAAAAGACAGGTCCAAAATATTTGAACAAACTAACTGAAAGGTAAACTGTGCAAGATTAAGGAAGGAAAACATCTGCAGGTTACAAATAATTTTCCAACTTACAATTTCAAATGTTGTCTGAATGATATAGAATCTCCACTAATGCTTCTCGAAAGTAATGGCATAAACCTTGCCTACCTTCTATCTTCCTACGCACCTAAAATTATGCATCAGGAAAAATTGTTTTGTTACTTTGCAAGCACTTACATTTTAATCTATTTGAGTTCAGAGGACTTTATATTCCATATCTTTGTGATTTGAATAAGGTTGCCAACTCTTATTTTAAAATGTTTAGCAGTCGGAAGTAAATGTAGCTGTTACCATAGTAAACATCAGGTTTGTTTATACTAATCCATGCTTACCTATGATTTAATCCTGAAGAAAAGAAGATATATGGCATGTTCTATTGAACCTATTTGGGGAGGGTAGTTTTTTTAGATACCTCATTAGAGGTAACAGTCTAGGCAGGGTGCATCCTCCAGGAGAACCTTAACTCTGCATCCTTCGAATCTTGGTTATTATAGCACCCCAAATCCAGGATGACATCCAATACACTATTCCACAGGTTTCCAAATATGAGGCCTTGTCAAACTGGGCTTAAGGGACAAGGTGGGGGATATTTCTGCTGTTATCATCCATCTGCTGTTTGACATTACCCCCTTGACCTTATCACCTGGTTAATTCCCCTTACTTACTGCTGGAGAATTTATTTCTTTAGCTTCTAAACACTGTAATCTACTAGGACTGCTGATGGATAACAAGCAAACCCAACCAACAAGTGGGAGTTATAGCTTATAGAGTTCATTTTTATTTGACAGACTAGCTGTGGCCATTCTTGAAACAGACTGACCGGCAACAGTTATGTCTTTGTTATGCCATGGCTGGATTATTGCAATGCATTATAGATATATATGAAGTGACCTGGCCTTGAAACTGATTCAGAAACAACAGCTAGTGCAAACAGTACTGTTTAGTTTCAAATGGGTAATGGTTGAGAGTCATTATAGCCAAGTTGTAACTTCATTCATTCATTCATTCATTCATTCATTCATTCATTCATTCATTCATTTATTTATTTATTTTAATTCCATTTACCGTATATACTTGAGTATAAGCCGAATTTTTCAGCCCACTTTTTGGGGTGAAAAATTCCACTTCGGCTTATACTCCAGTCAACAAAAAAACTTGCCGAGGACTTGTGCGCGGCCGAGGCTTTGGTGCTTCCGGGATCGCGCGCACCTCTCCCAAGCCACCGCCGTCCGCAGACCTGCCGAAGTTTGGGGAGGTTTGGGGAGGTGCGCGCGCACCTCCCCAAACCTCCCCAAACGTCGGCAGGTCT
This sequence comes from Vipera berus, assembly GCF_964194415.1. Classification (NCBI taxonomy): domain Eukaryota; kingdom Metazoa; phylum Chordata; class Lepidosauria; order Squamata; family Viperidae; genus Vipera; species Vipera berus. Next base: position 32,694,509 of record NC_138203.1, on the reverse strand, counting down.
CCGGACCTCCGTGCCCTGCCTGCCTGCTTCTTTCCGCTGCGGAAAGAAGCAGACAGGCAGGGCGCGGAGGTCTGCTTCTTTCCACTGCGGAAAGAAGCAGACCTCCGCGCCCTGCCTGCCTGCTTCTTTCCGCTGCGGAAAGAAGCAGACCTCCGCGCCCTGCCTGCCTGCTTCTTTCCGCTGCGGAAAGAAGCAGACCTCCGCGCCCTGCCTGCCTGCTTCTTTCCGCTGCGGAAAGAAGCAGACCTCCGTGCCCTGCCTGCCTGCTTCTTTCCGCTGCGGAAAGAAGCAGACCTCCGCGCCCTGCCTGCCTGCCTCTTTCCGCTGCGGAAAGCAGACCTCCGCGCCCTGCCTGCCTGCTTCTTTCCGCTGCGGAAAGAAGCAGACCTCCGCGCCCTGCCTGCCTGCTTCTTTCCGCTGCGGAAAGAAGCAGACCTCCGCGCCCTGCCTGCCTGCTTCTTTCCGCTGCGGAAAGAAGCAGACCTCCGCGCCCTGCTTGCCTGCTTCTTTCCGCTGCGGAAAGAAGCAGACCTCCGCGCCCTGCCTGCCTGCTTCTTTCCGCTGCGGAAAGAAGCAGACCTCCGCGCCCTGCCTGCCTGCTTCTTTCCGCTGCGGAAAGAAGCAGACCTCCGCGCCCTGCCTGCCTGCTTCTTTCCGCTGCGGAAAGAAGCAGACCTCCGCGCCCTGCCTGCCTGCTTCTTTCCGCTGCGGAAAGAAGCAGACCTCCGCGCCCTGCCTGCCTGCTTCTTTCCGCTGCGGAAAGAAGCAGACCTCCGCGCCCTGCTTGCCTGCTTCTTTCCGCTGCGGAAAGAAGCAGACCTCCGCGCCCTGCCTGCCTGCTTCTTTCCGCTGCGGAAAGAAGCAGGCAGGCAGGGCACGGAGGTCCGGAGACCTGCCGACGTTTGGGGAGGTTTGGGGAGGTGCGCGCGCACCTCCCCAAACCTCCCCAAACTTCGGCAGGTCTCCGGACGGCGGCGGCTTGGGAGAGGTGCGCGCGATCCTGGAAGCACCGAAGCAAGTCCTCGGTAAGCTCCGGGCGGTCACTTGCTTCGCGTCTCGTGAGGGAAGGGGGGGCGACTGGAGCGGGCGTGTTTCCTCGCCTGCTGGGCGCCGCGATTTGCCCGGGGAACGCGTGGGCCCCGAATGGCAGCGTGGAGCGAGGAAGCGGACAGCCAGGGCTTCCCCGAGAGCCGCGGCCACACAGGGTATTCCTGTGTATTCAGGCTTGCAAAATGGCGGATCGAGCCTCTGCTGGCGGCGGAGGCTTGCAGAACGGTGGATCGGCTTATACTCGAGTCAACAAATTTTCCAGTTTTTGGGGGTGAAATTGGGGGTCTCGGCTTATACTCGAGTCGGCTTATACTCAAGTATATACGGTATATCCCACCCTTCTCCGAAGACTCAGGGCGGCTTACAAACTACATCATCTACTAGTTTGTTTCTGGGTGTAATTCATGCTACTGCTTATTACTATAAAGTCTTACAATATAACTTAGGTCCTGGGTACCTTCAAGGACCCCTACCTCAAATATACTGCTCAGCTGATGCAAACAGGACAGGACATGTAAGTCACTACCTTTTGGGAGATGGGCAGAAATAAGCCTTCTTTTTGATGGATCCCCACCTTCTGAATATTCTGTCTCCCACCACCAAAATTAGGATGGCTCCATCCTTGCTCATATTCAGGAGGGCAGTTGAAGCACTGCTTTTAAACACAGCTTTTAAGGAAAGATTATTGTTGCTATATCTACGTTATGGGTGAGGAAAGGTTGAGGAAAATTCAATAAAGTTACATTTATTTCAGCAACTGCTGGCGTTAACTTTAGAAGTCAATTTATCACTCAGCCAGCCAATATGAAAACTTTGTTAGTTTTTTTTTCTTTCTTACTAACAGGTCCGTGTGACTGGGTAAAGAGTTGTTCTTTTAATAGGTAAAAGAGGAAGGTGCAGGTGCCCAGGACATCAATCTCTGAAGTACTGAATATTTAATTAGTAAATTGTTATATTTGTTCATACTGATAGCTGGTCTACTGATTCCATTATTATTACTGATATTATACCAGTTATGAGACATTTAAATCCACAACTGAAGTAACAATAAATATTTGTAAACAAACACAGGTAACCTACTGCTAAATGTGCATTTAACAAGCCTGTTCACAGACAGTGCAGTCTGTTGTTTTCCAGCATATCTACCTACATTGGACCTGCCCCAGAGGCATACAACGCCTGAAAAATCAACCTATGTTGAAAAGTCAGGCTCATAAAAATACACTAAATTTATGCTGAAAATGATTGTCAATATTCCTCTTAAGAGGCACAGAGATGAAGCAGTGCAATGTGAAACAGTCATCATCCCTTTATACAATTTCAGACAGTTGACAGCAACAGACTCACACAATTGTGATGACTGTGTGCATTTGCTTCTTGTTTTAAATCTTATGCTTCCTACTTGAAAGAATCCCTAAATTCCATAGAGGAGCAAGGAGTTGTCATTTTTGCAATTATTATTAAATGACTAGATGATACAATAAAAACAATCTGCCACAGTAGCAGGGCATTCTTGATATATGATTATAATGTGCAAACACACTCCTATTTGTTTAGCATTGCAAACCCAATAGCAGGCTGTCAATTTAATGGTCAGTTTGTTGGTGTTTTATTCTTATGAAATAAGAATCGGTAAAATAACAGAAGTTTTGATTATGGAATCATGCAGTTGGAAGGGACTATTTAGACCACAAGCCCAACTCCTTACTCAGTACAGAAATTCAAATTAAGACATACCAAATATATGGCTATCTAGTCTGATTGAATATATACTGCTCAAAAAAATAAAGGGAACACAAGATAAGACATCCTACTATTAAATACAGTACATTGTGTTGTTTAAGTGTTCCCTTTATTTTTTTGAGCAGTATATTAAAACCAGCCCATCATCCTGCTAGATAATTGGACAAATTCCTCTCATTGTTTGAAAGGTTTTTTTAACAATCATAAGTTACCTTAATGTAACTTGAACTCTGAAATAAAAGATAAAATTTTGATCTTCTTTCTATGAAACATATGAAAATCAGTTTGGTCCAGTGGTTAAAGTATCCAGGGAGACTTTGAGTTCAAATTCCACCTTAGGCATGAAAGTTAGCTTGGAGACTTTGGGCCAGTCAATCTCAGCCCATCTCATCTCATAGGGTATTATTGGTGTGGGGAAAATAAGAGGAAAGAATATTTTTGTGTGTGCTGCCTTGAGTTATTTATTAAAAAATAACGGCAGGATATAAATAAACATCTTTTCAGCTATATGAAGAGTTATCAAAGATCCACTTAATTATTTTCTTTCAAGTCATCTTAAATAGCACAGGTATACGATGAGCAACGTTTCCCCTCCCCCATTTTTTTTTTACAAACTTGCCTAACAAACCTTTTGAAATTCAAAACCCTGTAGCAATGTTGTAGACACCAAAATCTCAATTTAATAGACTTTTGGAGAGAGGTGCCGTCCATTAAATGTGGATCTGTGACTTTTGCATCAATTTATTATGTTTTGAATTACATATTAGAAATGGCATCATTTGCAGTAAAATCTTCATAGGATTAATGTCCTAATTACTAGTGTCCATTTAACAAAAAATGTCTATTTAAAATTGACTAAACAAAGGTTTTATGGCAATTTTCATTTAGTCCAGGGTTTTCTTTCCTTTGTGTCAACCTGCTATTGTTTATTATTTGTGTCAAGTTGCAGTTTATCTCTTAAATGTTTAATTGTTCTTTCCCTTTCTCTTAATTTATAGCTTTTCTGTTAAATATATTTCCATATACAAAAATAACAATAGTTCCTTTTAAAAAAATTCCTTAGAAACAGAACTGTTTAGCAATGTGCTTAAGCCTACACTTTTAAAATCCAGTTTTATTTCAAATTTGTGTTCTCTTAAACGCTCTTACAAATATATTTGTTAATATACTAAAAATAGTTATATTCAAAAATTCACTGACATGCAATTTAAGAATATTGGCAATGATTCAACGGTATGGCCATAAAAATGGGTTTTGTTCCAATTTTTCATTTCAGTAGTCCCTCTCTGAAGTTGAAATTGCTGCTACTGCAATTTTAGTGCCATTTAACAATACCATAGATGCTGTATATAAATTACATAAATTGGGACCCAATCTCAGAAGAGAAAGTCAGAACACTTCTTAGGCAAAAATGTTCAGGCCCCTTCACATAGTCATCAAGTGTTAGCCATTTTAGTGATGGAAATGCTTACAAGAAGAAGAATAAGATTTTCCATCTAGTGTTGGAGGATAAGACTAGGGTAGCTCTTTTAGTGTAGCTCAATCACAACAGATTTCAAAACAATCCATTAAAGCTACAGGAGGAAAATAGGTACTTGGCTACAAAACTATGCATGCCGATTTGGTGCTGAGAGAGTTCCACTGAACATGACAAGAAAACTTTTGAATAAATATGTATCATACTTTGCTAAAGAGTAAGGGGACCAGACTTGCTTCTCTAATATATGGGTAGTGGGTGATTTTAAGCCCAAAAGATACACTTATTTAATAAAGGGACACCTATCCATCAATCTACAGCAATGTTCTTCTCACACTGACCCCTGAACCACATCTGAGACACACAAGAGCAGTTACTGTTTTCTGCCATTGAAAGACGAAAACGTGTCACACATCATAGAGATAATTGTTGTGAGTGGAAGAAGGATTAAGAGATTCCAAGTAATAAAATAAAAAATTGCAAAACCAGGGAGTGATTTTTTCCTCTGTGAAATGGAAGAGTACTCAGGAATATGATAGAAGTGTATCAGAGCAAGTACTTCTAGAAAGAGAAGCATGAACTCCAGAAAAAAACAATTAATAGAAAAATGTTTTTATAAATGTGGTGCTAATGCAATCTTTAGACTCACAATCCCTAAACTCCTAAGCCTCATTTGTCTGCTGTTTCTGACTCAATACACTTCCAAATACACTTCTTTATATTATATAAGGCATTATTCAGGAAATCCCAACAGAATAATTCAGACAAAACTCAGATTCAGCAAATTCTGTCCATTAACCAAAGTCCAGAGTTTGCTACAGTCCGAATATAACCTGTAAACCTAGCATTTAATCTACTACACGCTGAAAGACGAGTGATCCAACTATCAACAGTTCATTTTACGTTATCTAGTATAGACATTTATATCACTCTCTAATAAAATTCTAGGGTTAACTTACTGAGTTAAAAATAAATGTAACTGCTCTTTTACACTGCTTTTTTTCTCCCAAAAAACACATTACACAGTTGTATTATTATTACAAGAAAATGCCTCAAGGAAAACTGATGGGAATGTTGCGCAAACACTGGAAATCTACTTACTCCAGCCAAATTGATTTAACACAGTGAAAAATGTTATGGAACTTGTTTTTCAGGCTAGTCATTCAGCCTGAGCATATGGGAATTTGCTAAGAGAATGAATGCATAAATATAACTAAATAAAAATTACACTTAGGAATCAACTGATTAAATTTCCCCTATTTTTAAAGCTAAGTAATTGTCTAGCTTTTCTCCTTCTGTGAGTGAATTTGCTTATATTGGGCATATATATTAACAATGCCAGTAATACCAATATCAACATTTTGTTTTCAGTAGAATTCCGGGGTTTTTTTTTAAAAGCTCATTTATGTGCATTGTATTAATTCTTAATCGCCAATCCTGTCATTGAAGCAATGAATATGTGGCCAATTTTTAATATAATATAAATATAAAAACCTTTAATGAAAACAAAAAACCCAGTTAAAACAATTTTACAACAGAACATCATCATACAGAGAATATTCTGATCCCCAGAACAGCCCACTGATATCAAGTCAACATTTCTGTATCTGGATGGTTGAATCCTAATTTTATGCTCCATGCCAAAGTAATAGAATTGTCTCTAAAATATATTTTCATACAAAGATCAAAAAAATCACTACAAATCACAGAACTAAACAATATATATATATATATATATATATATATATATATATATATATATAGACACACACACACACACACACACACACACACACACACCATGAGCTAATCACAGACTATGTAGGACGATACAATATTGAACACATGGCAATATACACCACAATTTTATATACATCACAGTATGTAAAGGAGCCTTTAAACTAAAAAGACATTGACATATAATAAAATCAGCATACATTTTGGTTAGTAGGCATTTTTTTAAAAAAAAAAAAAATTTATGGGCCTAAGAACAATAAATGCATTATTGCTTTTTTAAATTTTAAGAGCTCTGATTACAAATATAATTCTGGTGGGAGTTAATCTTTAAATAACTTTATTTATGAGTGTACAGGGTTTTTAAGCAGGTATTATTTTAGGACTGTGAATGTTTCAAAAATGATTCTCAAGAAGTGCTTTAGACCACAGTTCCTTTGAGCATTGTTGTTGTTGTTAGTTGCGAAGTCGTGTCCGACCCATCGCGACCCTATGGACAATGTTCCTCCAGGCCTTCCTGTCCTCTACCATCTTCTGGAGTCCATTTAAGCTCACGCCTACTGCTTCAGTGACTCCATCCAGCCACCTCATTCTCTGTCGTCCCTTTCTTCTATTGCCCTCAATCTTTCCCAGCATTAGGCTCTTCTCCAGTGAATCCTTCCTTCTCATTAGGTGGCCAAAGTATTTGAGTTTTAGCTTCAGGATCTGGCCTTCTAAAGAGCAGTCAGGGTTGATCTCCTCTAGGACTGACCGGTTTGATCGCCTTGCAGTCCAAGGGACTCGCAGGAGTCTTCTCCAGCACCAGAGTTCAAAGGCTTCAATTCTTTGGCGCTCAGCCTTTCTTATGGTCCAGCTTTCACTGCCATACATTGCAACTGGGAAGACCATTGCCTTGACTATACGCACTTTTGTTGACAGGGTGATATCTCTACTTTTTAGTGTGCTGTCTAGATTTGACATGGCTTTCCTCCCAAGGAGCAAGCGTCTTTTAATTTCTTGGCTACAGTCCCCATCTGCAGTGATCTTGGAGCCCAGGAAAATAAAATCTGTCACTACCTCCATTTCTTCCCCGTCTATTTGCCAGGAATTGAGAGGACCGGATGCCATGATCTTGGTTTTCTTAATGTTTAGTTTCAACCCAAGTTTTGCACTCTCCTTCTTCACTCGCAGCAAGAGGCTCTTTAGTTCCTCTTCACTTTCTGCCATTAGAGTGGTATCATCTGCATATCTTAGGTTGTTGATGTTTCTTCCGGCAATCTTAATTCCAACTTTTGATTCATCTAGCCCTGCCTTTCTCATGATGTGCTCTGCATATAAGTTAAATAGGCAAGGCGACAGTATACAGCCTTGCCGGACTCCTTTCCCAATTTTGAACCAATCAGTGGTTCCGTGTCCAGTTCTCACTGTTGCTTCTTGGCCCGCATATAGGTTTCTCAAGAGACAAATAAGATGGTCTGGTATGCCCATCTCTTTAAGGACTTGCCACAGTTTGTTATGATCCACACAATCAAAGGCTTTAGCATAGTCAATGAAGCAGAAGTAGATGTTTTTCTGGAACTCTCTAGCTTTCTCCATGATCCAGCGTATGTTAGCAATTTGATCTCTTGTTCCTCTGCCTCTTCGAAATCCTGCCTGTACTTCTGGTAGTTCTCGATCCACATACTGCTGGAGTCTAGCTTGTAGAATTTTAAGCATAACTTTACTAGCATGAGAAATGAGTGCAATGGTGCGATAGTTTGAACATTCTTTGGCACTGCCTTTCTTTGGAATTGGAATGTAAACTGATCTTTTCCAATCCTGTGGCCACTGTTGAGTTTTCCAAATTTGCTGGCACATTGAGTGTAGCACTTTTACTGCATCGTCTTTTAAGATTTTGAATAGCTCAGCTGGAATACTGTCACCTCCACTAGCTTTGTTGTTGCTCAGCTTTTCTAAGGCCCACTTCACTTCACATTCTAGGATGTCTGGCTCGAGGTCAGTGACCACCTCATTGTGATTATCAGGGACGTTAAGCTCATTCTTGTATAGTTCTTCTGTGTAATTTTTCCACCTTTTCTTAATCTCTTCTGCCTCTGTTAGGTCCCTGCCATTCTGGTCCTTTATCATGCCCATTTTTGCATGAAACGTTCCTTTCATCTCTCCAATTTTTTTGAAAAGATCTCTGGTCCTCCCTATTCTATTGTTTTCTTCTATTTCTTTGCATTGTTCATTTAAGAAGACATTCTTATCTCCTTTGAGCATAGTACCTCTCTATTTTTTCCCAAAGTCCTCCAAAAGGTTCCATTAGAACAATAATAAAACTTTTTGGAAATTTCATCTAAAACTATGGCTGAAATTAATATTGGAGTAAGGAGTTCAGAGGTTGCAACTCACTGTGTTCCCCAAAAATGACATTATTATTAAATGCTAGGTCAATTATTTCTTACCTTCTCCTTCAGCTAATTTTTAACTATAAATATACAAAACTGATATAAAATGTTCACTAGACAATTCTAATTATGTTTACAAAAAAGTACATTTGGAATTCTATTTTCTCTTAACTATTTTAAAGAGTTAATATAGCTATAAAACAATACAAAAAAATCTGGCTTTGTGAAAATATTTCAATATTTTGATTAAGGCTTTCTAATAACTAAGCTTCAACAGTTGTAAACTAGTCAACCATTTCAAAGTCAAAGGCTATGATCCAGAACTTCATCTGCACAACAAGATCCTACTGCCAACTATGGCAGATGGAGCTTTGTAAGCAGCTCATTCTCACAGCTGGCAACAGGGAAGTCCTTGTGCACACAGGACTTCCTGGATGGATCATATAACGAAACTGGACAGCTAAGAAACTAAAAAATCCTGATCCTAGCAAATTTGTATTTGCTCTCGTTAAATTTTAAAATTCACTAGCTTATGAGGAAAGCTATTCTTGTTTTTCATTTTTTTAAAAATTAAGTCACATAGCTAAAAGCATCAAACCGTTAATTTGCAGTTTCTTCTGGCATTTGACTACAATGGGCCTAGGCCACTATTGTGCAGTAACAAATTATCCTTTTTAAAAATGAAGGTTTGTCACTTCTTATGTTTATTTAAATTTGTTAATTGAATTGAGAGATATAATAAATAGTTACATTAAACTGTACAGCAATCATACCATAATCATAAGCATGCTCTCAGAAATAAATGCCATTCAGTTCCCTGGAACTCATTTTCAGCTAAATACATACAGGGCTGCATATTTAATATCAGAAATTTGTAACATGAAAATTACTATAGGTAATTTTTCAGGGTAAACGTACCCTAAATAGTGTACTCTATGTACACTATTTTTGTTCTTTAAAGTCTAATATTACAAGCAAAAAACAGACAAACCTAAATACTGTAGGAAAATACAGTATTCTTCCTAAAATTGCTCAGTTTAGCAAACATAAAGGTTTCTTGCTTAAAAATTGCTGGTGAAACAGGCCACCACCTAATTAGGTAAAAAGTTAAATTCTCTGAGGAGAAAAGAAAAGAGTTGCATTAGGAACTCAAATGCAATTGATTAGAAAGGTTGATAGATCATCAATTTATAATCTGAATGAGGTATATGAAATTTTAATCTCAAAAATACTTGTTCAAGTGTCAACTTGATCATATTATTTAGAATTTTTAAGAATTAAAAAATTAAATGATTAATATTTACTAGGGCACAAAAATTAAAAATTTAAACAATTTAACATCATCAACTCATCAATATATTTTCATCCTACACTTTCTGAAGTTAAGGCAGCAACATATATGGTTATGTGTCATGTTTGTATGCAGCGTCCTGTCAGATAGGAAAGGCCTATAAACCACATAAAATGTGTTTTGAATGTATGGATGTACGTGTACAAGCAGGCATATTTTTAAAGGAAATACCACTTTCTAAGGCCCCCAAAACACAGATATTCCAACTAAGTAAACTGATATTCACAAACTGTGTCGTACAGTAATTTGGCACTGAAAGTCTGAGCAGAGCTAACCATGAAGTGGCCTACCATTCTGCCCTGGTGATCTGTAAAAATGACTTTATGTCAAGCAGTTCGTGATGAATGTTTTCAGAAGGGATTCAGCCTATCAGAAATAAATGATTACATTAGACAGTCATCCTCTCCAAACCAAATTATTTGTTCTTTGTTCAAGTTTCTACACCAATATATATTTCTGCATTAGAGAAGACAATGAAATCCAGCATTATGTCAAATAATCTTGGCCCTTCGGAATCCATATATGACATCTTCCAAGATGTCCCAACAGCATTATAGGGAAAACAAAGACTAAAATAAAATAAGTGTCACATTCTAACCAAGCAATTAATGACTTTTTGCACTCATGAAATTTTGCAGAAATAGAATGTTCATTTCATTTATAACCTGTTTCTTTCTCATCATATATCTAAAATCCTGATTCTAAAATGCTTATATTTTAATTACTGCTGTTTTAAATATGCCAACTGAATCTAGCACCATCCAGAAAAATGGAATTTTATGACTAGGATCTGGTGCCCTTCAACTTCTGGACCCAATAGCTCCACCTAGCATAGCCAAATAATCTAAAATACGACCACATAATCCTGTCTATTTTAACACTGAGGTTAAAAGAGGGATCCAAATGCAGTTATTTCACCAGTAATAGTATTACATTTTACTTAGATTAAATCACTGATTTACCTCAATTAGTAGGCTATCTTTAATGGACAAAATCTGCTGAACAGGGATATATGCCTTGCTTGAACAATACTATGACTGAAGGAAGACAGAGGAGGAAGGGAACAAAGACTCTAAAATCAGTGAAGGGGGCAACTGGCAGACTGTACCACACTAAGAGGGACTCACAGAGAGGGACTCCTCAGGGTGCCACCGGTCAGAGAATGTAGATTGGTGGCCCCCAGGGGGAGATCTTTCTCTGTGGGCGCCCCGGAGCTATGGAACCAGTTACCGGTTGAGCTCCGGACGGCGCCCGATCTTCGCTCCTTTCGCCGCGATCTGAAAACATACCTGTTCGAACAAGCCGGCCTGGCCTGAGGGGGGATTGGTGGGGTCTTTTATTATCATTTTATTGGGGTTTTTATTAATGTATCAACTGTTTTTATGGGCATGTATTTAATTATCTTTTAATTTTTGTAACCCTTGTTTTATTCTTGCCCTGTACACCGCCCTGAGTCCTTCGGGAGAAGGGCGGTATAGAAATATTAATAAATTAAATTAAAATTAAATTAAGTGCTGCTTATGAAGAGGAAGAAGGGAGATACGGTGGAGAGAAAGGCAATATGCACCAGCCCTGCCATATCCACCGGCTTTTCTTACTTGCCATAGTTGGGCTATAATCCTTCAGTCCATTTGTCTATTAAATAAAGGATGCACTATGATGTAATTATATTTTATTTTATTTATTTTAATTCCATTTATATCCCGCCCTTCTCCGAAGACTCAGGGCGGCTTACAAGCTTAGCAGTAGCCTTCATTCTATGTATATGCCTGCTTATTAGGGCTTTCATACACCCCCCAAGCGGCATTATTACAAAGTCAGCTTAATTGCCCCCAACAATCTGGGTCCTCATTTTACCTACCTCAGAAGGATGGAAGGCTGAGTCAACCTTGAGCCTGGTGGGATGCGAACCTGCACTAATTGCAGGCAGCTGGTGTTACTTAAGGAGGCATTAGAGACAAAAGTTTTTCCTAGTTTTCAGGGACAAAAATGTTTTTGGTTTCTTAAAAAAAAGCTGCTAACAGGTTATTTAACATTTGGCATTGCGACTGCTTTATAGCACAGCAAGAATATACTAAAGCTACAGGCACAAGAATAAAGATTCCACTTTTGGAAAGGTTTTTAAAAAGTCTGACTTACCCAAAAAAAGTCAATACACTTCTCCCATAGGTTCATGATGCAAAATTCTATAATCAAGGCTTGTAGATTTGTAATTATGGTATGTCAGCTACATTTAAAGAAGAGTGTTAAAAGATTGTTAAAGTTAAACTAACACAATTGCAATGTGAATTGTCTTAGTCTCATTCTAATCTACTGGTGTCAGTTTCATTTAATCAAAGAGAAACTATGGGCAAATGTCAGTACTACTTTCACATGTCCCTAACATACTACATTCATTTAGCAGCTTTTAAAGCCTGTGATATTGAAATAGCTAAAAAAAGAGAGCAGTTTAACAGACATTTAAAAAATCAACATCTATTAAAGCAAAAATATTACACTAATTGCAGCTGCTTTTCAAGTGATATAGATTCTATATCATTTAACAAAATCCAGCTATTAAGTATATAATAGGAATAGCAATAGCATTTAGGCTTATATACTGCCCCATAGCAATTTACAGCACTTTCTGGGCAGTTTACAATGCAGAAGCATTATTTGCATATTGTCCCCAACAATATGGGTCCTCATTTTACTGACCTTGGAAGAATAGAAGATTGAGTCAACCTTGAGGCCCATCAGGATCAAACTCCAGGCTTTGGGCAGTTTGCCTGCAATTCTGCACTTTAACCACTGTGCCACCACGGCTCTAAGATAATTAATCACTGCACAATAAAAATACCAGGGTCCAAGAAGAGTAATAAAATGTTCAATTCATTCCTATTAATGGAGTGGTGGTTAAGCTTGATACAGCACAGACAGGTTAACTAGTTTGCCCACTCAAAACAACCCTCATAATTCCCCAAAACTGAATTCTGCATGCACTGAGCTACTGTGGAAGGAAAGCTCAGATTTCCAAAACTAAATAACTTTGATTTTCAATATGTAGCAAAAATAAGCAATTTCATTTGTCTGTCCGTGAAAAATATATCCATGAAGATTAGAACCTATAGAATTATTAGATCCAATCAAAATCATGCCTGGTAGGACAAAAGGCACAGTAGTATCTCTCTACTAGTGTTACTTAAAGTTGCAAAGACAAAATAAAGGCCAAACTGATATTTTAAAGAAATATATTTATGTGTACAATATAGCTGATGCAAATGATATGTAGAAATAATATTTTCATTTGTTCATACCACCTAGTCTTAAAGACTTGACTCTCCCTAATCCTGGCCAAATTCTATTAAGGAAATTTAAGTAGAAGTGTGCAGGTGGTGTTTATGGGTAATACTTATAACCTGTAACCAATAACACTTTTGTAGGTAAATAGAGACTCTGTATACTGTGTTCAGCACTGCATTACTGTTTACAATCCAAAATTCCTGTATCTCCAGTGAAAATGCATGAGTATGGTTGGTTGTGGTCAGTTATAAGAAATATGAGAGTAATATACTCAGCCATATGCTGTGCAACCTATCATCATTCATGGGAGAAAGCTGATCCAATAGATGACCACAAGGAATTTATTTTATGTCTCACCTTTTTCCTATGGTGATTAACAAAAATTAACAGATAAAAACAAAACAGAAAAAGCTAAAGATAAAATTAACACAAATTTTGGTTAATTAACAATTAGAAACTTGTCAAAAGAGGAATATCTTTAGATTTTCTAAATGTTTAGAAAGTGGGGGAGAGAGTGTATTCCTATACATAAAGTCCTCTGCTATGACCCAGAAATATGGACCTTTGATAGCAGTCATTTCAAAATAACCTTTCAGGAGATTTAACAGCCAGTTAGACTGTAAACTGACTGATTAAAAATCAATATTACGGTAACTTAAATTGCACCTGATAAGCAATAGGCCACTAATGCAAGTATTTCAATACAATCATCATGATTCCTGCATTCTCACACAAGCTATAGTCTAGTTGTTATATTTTGTACCAAATGCAACCTCCAAAAGTAGCATTATAAAGAGCAAATTCAGGAACAGTTGGGGGTTAAAAAGCACCCCAGCTAATGAAACTACTCTTTAATGGATACCACAATCAGAATATGAATGCTGACAAACATCATCTTTAGATTACTGGATTTAACCTTTCCAGGCAATTATCAAACCTATTTAACAGATTGACTGCTGTACTGCTCCTTATTTTGCAGAAGTAAGAAAGCAAAGTGTTGTCAATATGACTACGCTCAGCACTTTCAGACAGCTACTGAAGAATATTGGGTCACTATAGTTGAACAGCCTTTGTTTCAAATACTTGATCTTCACCACCTACTAAGCATAACTTGACAAAGTCATTGGGAGTTAGTTGTATACAAACTAGGAAGCAGCACTAATCATTTGGAAGGATATCACACTGAATGATACTGAAACCTACAATAGGTCCAAGAGAACACTCATAGTAACATTCCAATTTGCAGCATGGAGCATTTACCAAGCCAATCAAATCAGTTGCAGTATTACATGCTAGTGGAAAATTCACTGAAATATGTGCAGATAATCTGCATCATTTAGATGTGATGCAAATCTATTGGTCTTGCAAAGCTATTATCTTTTTCAGAAATCAAATTGGCTTAGAGGTACACTACACTCCAGTTCCCAAGGAAGGGTTTCTTCAGCACAATCTTATTAGCAATGCATATTTTGAAAGTGATTTGGGAAAAATGCCTCAAGCCTTATGCAAACACAGCACATTTCTACTACATGTACCCTTAAGTCACACCATTTTACCTAGTCTTCTGGCCCAGCAAAGATTTGTTTAACTACTTATCATGATGGTATATAGATCAAGAAGTTATGGAGGAATGGAAATTTTATTCCCCCATTATAAAATCTAGGGAATACAACTGGGAAAATAAAAATTCTTTCAAAGACCTGTCTCAGCAACTAGTCACAGCCATTACCTACAGTCAGAAAAGTACCACATACATTTTTACAAAATTCTGTTAAGATCCACAGACTGAAGAAACAGAAATAAAACAATTCAAGCAATGCAACTTTTAAGATGCTATCAGATATGAGGTTGATTGGGTTTTTTGGGGGGGGGCAAGAAGGAATTTCTTACTAGAATAATGGTAAATGGAGAAGATTAAGAAATATCTGTGAGTGTGTTTGATTTAAAGAAAACAAGATCAGGCAAATTTACAATAAAACATTTGCGTGTTTTATGTGTGTATGCACATGTGTGCAAAACATCACTAAAGCAGTGAAGCAGAGAAATTCCTGTTGTGAGGGCCTTTCCAGATCGCCATATTATTTAAGTGCATGAAGAGCCATATCACTTATCCATCAGTCAAGACAAATGTTTCATTCTGTATACAGACACAGAAAACCTATGAGAACTCTTGAAGTCTAGAAGGCAGCTTAGGTATGTACATACAAACTAAGTATGGATTTTGAAATGTATAAATCATAAATAAAATAAGCAAACAATTTAAAATATAGGAAGTCCTTACTTACTGACCACAACAACTTCACTGCTAAGCAACAAAGATGAAAGGGGAAACTTCATGTGACTTTGCAGTTATATCAACTTCATTTAAGTGAATTTAAGTGAAACAGCCATGCTCACTGAATTTAATATTACATGATTGCAACTTGTGACTTCCTGAGGGCTTCACCACTGACTTTCAAAAGCCAGCTGTGAAGGTCATAAATGGCAATCATGTGACTCTGGAGTGCTGTACCTGTCATAAGTGTGCACCCATTACCAAGAGTTTGAAACACGACCATGGGACCACTGCAACTTTGAGGACCAGTCATAGATCTCCTTTTTCAGCACCACTGTAATTTTGAACATTCACTGAGCAAGAGGTAAGTGAACACTAAGTTTTACATTGATAACAAAAAATGATCAAGTTACTTACTATCCGTTTTGTTAGTATTTAGCAAATGAAGTAGTGTTTTTATCTGAAAGGAAGATGTTCTAAATTTAAGATACTCTACCGATTTCCACAGGATCAGAAAGAAAAAATATTGTAAATTCAAAAGTTCTATTCACTGCCCAGCTTGTCAAACTAGCATTGCCAATTCCAGCTGAAACAGGTCCTAGACATTTCCCCCAGATGTGTCATTTGCCTGCATAAATACATCAGTCAGAAACCATGCTCCAAAAAGGGGGTCAGAAGAAAAAAAGAGTTAATAGGTGTTGATTAAAATTAATTGCCTGTAAAATAAGATATGTCATTTGTAAAACTAATTGATTCTCATCTGCATATGGCATTCATTCTCACACACAAAAATACATAACTGCACGTGGACATTTCCCTTCACCCCAACAGAAAGAGCCAATAAGGAAAGAACTCCAGGATGAAGCTGTGATGAGAGGAATAACTGCTGTCCTTGAAAGGGAAAATAAGGAAACAAAATTTTCTGGAGGGACAAAAGGAAGGAAAAAGAACCTGTGCGTTTGTACATACATCCACCTAATAAGCAGCCTCACCCAAGCAGTGGGTTGTCTTCAGACTTACCAAGACATCTAGCTTTTCAGCAGCAATATATGTAGTCCTTTGCATCTCATGCTTATACTTTTATTTTGAAAAGTTTCTAGTTATATCAAGGAATGTTAAGAAGAACCTCTGTGCTCTCAGATATTATTAAGGATTGAATATTTTTGTTGTGCTGAAATAAGTAAGTTTATAGTATATGTCTCTCAGGAAAGTGCATTACAGAAACTGGACAAAAAAATTTTCTTCCCCATGACATGTTAAGCCTACAAAACTGCAACATTTTGCTGCAAACCAAATTTTAATTCATTAACTGATCATTAAGCCATTTCATAACCTGCTGTAATATTAAGACTACCATTACAAAAACCTGTGAATTCATGACAATACTGTGTTACTTAACTGTAACCCCATTTCTCTCCGACCCATCCCCACCCAACCCAGAACACACAATTACACAAGTGATCTGCAAGTAGCCTTAAGAAGATTCTGGATAGAGGTCAAACAGCCTAAACTGAAAGAAAACAGAACTGGATATAGATTAGCAAATGCTCAATCAGCATCTTTTACTCTTCACAAAAATGGGCATGAAGTAAATACATAAAAATTACTTTATCATATTTGTATGTCACATGTTCTCAGCAAAGCTAACTCTTGCTATCTTAAAATGATTTCCCACTCTACCAGCTCAAGTAGATGTCTTTGCTACTGCATGAGATCTACAAAAGTGAATATTACATGTTTGTATGCACAATATCCACACAGTACATTTCATATGTAGAGGTGCTACTCTAAGCAATAAAATTATTATTACATTACATGTGTCTTGGACATAAACTTGAAGCCAGTTCATTTACAGCTGGAAATATGTTTTGACCGTTATACACATTTAAATGATCATGGAATACCAGTTAGCTGTAAGCAAAAATCAAGAAAAAGTGTGGATTACAACTGACATTTGTGAATCAAGCAACTTTAGTGGTTGTACTCCAATCATCATTAGTAACTGTGGCAAAGAATCTGGAATATACACTAAATACAGGTATTAAGTAGAAAAAGCATTCTGGATCAGCTAGCTAAGATACACTGGCGTAACATTTCCTCCATATAAAGATAGCACAATCAGTGGGTGAAAATGATAGTTCAGTATATCCAGACAGTTATAGGTTAGGGAAAAGAAAATACGTATTTAAGGTGTCCGTAATCACAAAACTGTTGTCTACAAAACAGTATATGAACAGGCACATAACCGCTTATTCTCTCGCTGCTAAGTAGAGCCTCCCTAGTTGCCAATGAAAAGAGGTCCTGGCTTTGGGGTAAAAGGTGGAAGGGGGAAAAAACTAAATTTGCTTAGCGAACAAACCTAGAAATGGGAGCGGCAAGGTTCAATTTCACACTCGGCCACCGACCGATCATCTCTTAATTTAACCTTCCTCACAGGACTGCTGCACGCAGGGAAAGTGTTCCTCTTGAGTCAAAAACAACCCGGCAACCTCGGCTCTTTTATGACTCGTGGACTTCAACTCCCAGAATTCCTGAGCCAGCTATGCTGGCTCAGGAATTCTGGGAGTTGAAGTCCACGAGTCATAAAAGAGCCGAGGTTGCCGACCAAGTTGATGCTTCCTCTTCCAGCCAACGCGCCGACCGACGGCAGTTGAATTGCGGCCCTGCGAGTTTCATTCTCCTTCTGGAAACAGCAACTCACCTCTCCCCTCCCCCCCGTACAAGGCCCTACTCGTCAGATACTCACCGTTTCACTACGCCTGTTTTTATTTTGATCTGTCTGACGCGAGGGTCGGCCATGGGGAGACTGGGACGGTAAGCAAAAACGGCCGGCAGCGACGGAACGAAATGCTGACACAAAACAGGTAACGAGAGAAACCCCACGACCAACAGCCCAACACCATTCAAAGGGTAAAGCGCATGCGCGAGATAAACGTATGCGCTAGAATTAACTCCGCCTTTCAGTGGACTGTACCACTGAAGAAGGGAGGGGGAGAATTTAAAGGCAGGGGTAGGAAATGATGCATCATCTTTGGGAAATAAACTTCTTCCCCTTGGAGCTTTTCTACTGTGAATCTCGTTCTGCTCAAATGAAAAAGAAACGACTCTCTCGCCGAAGAGCGGTTTGATGTTGTTAGGTCCCAAATCTTACCCCACTACGGTATTAATAGATCGCCTTAGAGAAAACAAAAGTCGTCATACTAAACCGTTGATTGCTGAATCATGGTTTGTTAGTCATGCTTCAGTGATGGAATTCATTAAACATCAACCTAAAGTTAAAAGCAGGCTCTTAAATGCACATACATAAATATAATTATTTAATTTTGGCAATAACAATAACTCAAGAATTGCAAGCAGTGGATTTAGAACTGTCTTGTTCATAAAAGCTGTCTCTTGCATTTTTTTCACTTGAAAATCCTGATAATTGTAAATGGAGGATGAGTATCAAAATTCCACCAGTTCCTTGTATGAGACAGTTAGTGTAACTATAGCATAACAGCACAATTTTATAATATCTAGTCTGATGTAAGTATACTTTTGATTCTGTGAAGTGGGATTCAAAATAAGCTTTAGAATATAATACTACAGTCCAGAATATTTAATCTTGGCAACCAAGGGGTTGTATTCCTTATTTTTCCTCCCAGTTTGGTCATGATTTATATTTATGGACAAAGCTTTTTGTCTAACCCTACCAAGCTATGCTGCAGCAGCCTTAGGTTTCCCTGCCTTTCCATACAAGGGCCAATCCTGTTTAGCTTTGTCAGTTTAACCAAGATCAATTAAACAAGTTAGAAAGCACGTAAAAATGCAAGTAGAAAAATAGGGACCACTACTGTAATGTAGTGGGTCTGACGCAAGGAAGAGACGCCAGCCGGAGTACGTGTTCAGCTCTTTATTGGTGGGGTAGCGTACTGAGGAACAAGGGTTACCTGGCCTCCTTAAATACCTAGCCAGGTAGGTGTCCAGCCAATGGGGTTGGCCCTAGATTTCCCGCCGAAACTGAGGTTCCTGTCAAAACCGTCCAGGCCAACGCCCCCTAGTGGCTGTTGCCATGCAGATACCTGCACTGGCACTGGATACATAACACCCCTCCCCCCTTAGAGAAGAACCACATGACAGCTGTAGAACCAACATTACAACTATATACATACTATGTACAATGTGTACTGATACATATGCAGCTGTTGGGTGGTCATTTGCACACATAGTCCGCTAAGTATTCCGGTGCCCTGTGGGGCCTGGTGGACCATCTGGGTGTGGCTTGGCCCTGGACTTGGACAGTGGGCTTGTGATGCCTTTGTTCTGGGTTGAGCAGGGTTGGTTGCAGGAGGCCATCCTCCTCTAGCTCTGGTTCCGAGTCGTTTTCGGTTGGACTGACCTCCCCTGGGGTGTGGCTGTCCTGTTGGCCATGGGTGGTGTACTTAGGGACCCTTCCTCTGAGCTGGTCAATATGTCGCCTTATGTGTCGATCCCTCTCCACCCCCACGATGTAGGAGAGAGGCCCAGTTTTCTCAACCACAGTCCCCGGAATCCATGGATGCCCTGCCCCGTAGTTCCTTGCCCAAACCAGGTCCCCCACGTTGAGAACCCTGTGTGATGATGCTGATGATGAGGGCCTATCCGTCTCTGCTGCCACTCGGTCAGGGTGCAAACGGTCAAGCTTGGTGATGAGGTGCCGTCCCCATCGTAGTTCTGCTGGGCTCTTTCCGGTGGCAACGCATGGTGTAGTGTGTGGGGCAAGCAGAAATTTCACCAGTCTGTGGTGCCAATCCCCTCTAATGATGCGCCGGAGTGCATCCTTGGTCGTCCTTACCATCCGTTCAGCTTACCCGTTAGTCAATGGGTGGAAGGGCGCGGAGGTGGCATGTCTAATCCAATTCGCCTTCAAGAACGCCTGGAAATCATTAGCAGTAAACTGAGGCCCGTTATCAGACACAATTACGTCGGGGAGGCTGTGTGTGGCAAAGAGGGCTCTGAGCACCTGGATTGTCCTTGCTGAGGTCACTTGGAGTGGCTGTCCACTATGACTAAGAACAGTTGGCCCTGGAACGGCCCCGCATAGTCGATGTGAATGCGGGACCAGTGTGTGTGTGTGGCTTCCCACCTGTGTACTGGGGCGTGAGGCATTTCTGGCCTAGATCTCTGGCATGTGTAACAGGCCTTGACCCGTTCCTCAATATCCTTGTCCAGCCCTGGCCACCAGAGGTAGCTTCTGGCCAGTGCCTTCATCCTAACCACCCCCGGATGTCCCTCATGTAAGAATTCCAATACCCTGCCCCGGACTGCTGTGGGGATGATGACCCAGCTTCCCCAAAGGAGACAACCCCGGTGCATGGAGAGCTCATGTTGCCTGGTGAAATAGGCCTGGAACTCAGGCCCCGGGGACTTGTCCTGCCATCCCGTGCAAACCCATGAGTGTACCCTGCTCATGATGTTGTCAGTGGCTGTGCTGCTTGCAATGTCCTTGGCATGTACTGGGCATTCTGGTAGTTCCTGCAGAACTAGGAACTGTGTTGCTGGTGCCGGGTCTGGTTCAGTGGTGTCAATGGGTAGCCTACTTAGGCCGTCTGCGTGGCCCATCTTCTTCCCTGGCTTGTGCACCAGCTTGCAATTGTAAGCTGCAAGGAAGATGGACCACCGGATCATTCTGGGGGACAGTATTTGGGGGGTCTGCTTGTCTGTTGTGAACAGGCCTAGCAGGGGTTTGTGGTCTGTGTAGACAGTGAACTCCCTGCCATACAGATAATCGTGGAACTTCTTGATTCCTGCCACGATTGCCAGGGCTTCCCTATCTATTTGGGCGTAGTTCCTCTCTGCTCCAGACAGCATCCTGGAATAGTAGGCTATAGGGATTTGAGCCCCATTAGGCTCGAGGTGACTTAGTACCGTGCCCACATCATAAGGCTCTCAACATAGCCAATTCTTAATTTGGTCAGGGCCCCAGTACCTTCGAATGGCGATTCCTCTGGGCGCAGCTCGTGGATCTCTTCTCGGGGGCGGCGGCTACGACAGACCGCGGCTATGTGGCCTGTTTTCTTGCAGGCCCGACACGTGGCCGACCGGAACTTGCAGAGGCTGTGCACGTGGTTTCCGCCACAGCCTGCACATTTCTGCAGATTGTTGTTGCTAATTGGCCTGGGCTTGTCCGGGCGTCCGCCTCGATGGTCGGGGGTCAACTTCCGCCGGAGGAGGTCGATGCTCTGTCCGTCCTCATCATCCTCGGCTGAGGCGACCTGCTGGTGGATGCTGGCTGCCTGGCTGCTGGTTTTGGACTCCTGGACCACCTGGATGGCCCCACATGCCGCTTCGTGGGCCAGGATGGCATCCTGGGCTTTTTGGAGCGAAACCTCCTCCTTTTCTAATAGGCGCTCCTGCAGCCTTGTGTAGGCTGCAAACCAGCCTGTCTCGAAGCCGCTCCTCCAAGTTTGAAAACTTGCAGGCGACGGCGACTTCTCGCAAGGCAGCGATGAACTCGGCCCCGGACTCGTCGGGACGCTGGTCCCTCTTCTCAAACTGGGATCTTGCAGCCAGTTTGGACCTGTGGGGCCGAAAATTGGCGTTCAGCTTTGCGACGAGGTCCCGGTACGAGACAGTATCAATGGCCTCCGGGGCGAACAGGTTGGCGGCGATCTCGAGGAGTGCGGGTCCGCCTATGCAGAGCAGAGCTGCCACTTTTGAGCCATCTTCCAAGATTTGGTTAAATCTCATGTACAACTCGGTGTGCGACAGGTACCGAGCCCATTTCTCCGGGTGGCGGATGTCAAACTCGCGGGTTGCCCGGCTCGTGCCATCATCCCGTCGGTCATTGTGGCGTGTGGTTCCGTTGCTTGCACAGCGGCCTGAGACGGTGTCTCGCGGTGGCCGGTTGCGGTGGCTGGCAGTCGCGTTGGGGAAAAGGAAAAGATTCCTCTTTTCCTTCAGCATGCGGTGCGTTCCCCCAGTGACTTCAGCTCTTCTGTCGGCATTATCCCACCTTCGTCGCCACTGTAATGTAGTGGGTCCGACGCAAGGAAGAGACGCCAGCCGGAGTACGTGTTCAGCTCTTTATTGGGGGGGGTAGCATACTGAGGAACAAGGGTTACCTGGCCTCCTTAAATACCTAGCCAGGTAGGTGTCCAGCCAATGGGGTTGGCCCTAGGTTTCCTGCCGAAACTGAGGTTCCTGCCAAAACTGTCCAGGCCAACGCCCCCTAGTGGCTGTTGCCATGCAGATACCTGCACTGGATACATAACACCTACGGTGGGAAGATAACAGCGTTACGTGCGCCTTTGGCGTCTAGTCATGCCGGCCACATGACGACAGAGACGTCCTCGGACAAGCGCTGGCTCTTCAGCTTTGAAACGGAGATGAGCACCGGCCCCTAGAGTCGGAAACGATTAGCACGCATGTGCGGGGGAACCTTTACCTTTACCTTTTTACAAGAAATTAAATGAATGTTATACTCTCTTATACCTATAGATCTCCAGCATGTTCCCTCAATTTCCTATTTTACTTTTGTTTCTTTTTCAAAATAGATAGAGGCACTTCAAAACTATGGTCTGCAAATATCTTTTTTTTAAAAAACAATGTTTATGGGTCCTGTGCGGATCTGAGGGGCATTTCTGGAAGTATAATTGGATTAGAGGATGGTGCTTGGCATTACAGCATTTCATCTTTAAAAGCAACAAAGCCCATAGGTGCCATGTTGGAGAACAGCATGATATGACAATCAGTGATGGACAAGCTTAATTTCCCTAAAGCAGGAAAACCTTTCATTTTTTTTCTAGGTGGTGGAATGAGAGAAAGAAGGAGTGCGGGAGATTCTCAGATTCCTGCTATGTGCCTCTCAGACACATATAAGGACAATCAGTTGCCATAAGTACAAGTGGCTCCCCAAAGGTGGATTTTGAATGTTTCCCTTTCCACTTTGCTTTAGAAAACTTACAACCCCTTTTTGCCATTAGTTTGTTATGCAATCCCATCAGGTTTCTACAGAACATAGTTTGAAAATTCCTGCCTAAAAGTATATTCATTCTGGCAGCCAGAAAGATTTTAAAAATTATCACAACATTTTTTCTGAAGCAAGTTTTAGTTGAGCTGGAGACAACAGTGCTGAGAACAATTTATTCTGGTTGGACTAAGAAGGCAGTATCTCCTTGTGTGTGATGCAGAATGAAGCAATGCCTTCGTATTCATTCCAGTTAACTATACTATTGAAAACCTACTTACAGCCTGGGAAATTTAGAGCTTGTCTATGAACACAACTCTGGCTTCTTCTATTAAAAAGAACATGTTATGCTCAAAAGCACCTCAAATGCATTACTTGTGATAGGTTGTTGTACAGTCAGGCAGGCCTGGCTTTAACCACAATAAGTTCATAACAGCAACAACAGTCTCTAGACCACCTTTGTTACATACAAAACTAGCATCAGATGAAAAATGAACATGCAATAAAGTCACATATTCTTTGTGGCTTTTTCAACACCATAACCATGACTGTTGTGATAGTCAGTGATAGTCAGAAGTCACACCCCTCTTGACCGGTGCATTTGGAATTTTTATTTTTATTTTGGGGTTAGTATAACAGAGATGAGCATCACCCCCTAGAGTCGGAAATGATTGGACAGGGAAAACGTTCACCTTTAATAGGCTCCACAGCTTGAAACAATTTGGAAACCCTTGATTGACATTATCCAGCTCAGTCTAACTATTTACCTTTTTAATCCTTGGGCAGAGAATTTTCCAGAACCACTGAAAATAACACTGTGGTAATTAGGTCCATCCAATGGTTCCAAAGGAAGAGCCCTTTTGTTATTACTGTACACTTTTAATCCCTTTGTATACACAGTAACAAAACTGGCATACAATTTAGAGATAAGTATATAGAGCAAGAGAAAGACTCTTCAAGAAAACCAAATAAGGCTTGATTTGAGCATATACAAAATAAAACTGAATTCTTCCTCTGCTTCATCTACTTTATATGATACATTTTAAAATTGGAGTGCTTTCTCTTCCTGCCTCCTGGAAGATTTTATCTCACAAAAAATTTCTTCTTTCCTTTTCCAAAGTTAGTTGCTGCTGTCAGAGAAAACACAGAAAAACCTCTTTCCCCTCTATCTGACTTCAGTAGGAATGGGAAGTGAATTGCTTTTGCTTGAAGATTTAGTCAACCTCCAAACTTGTTTTCCATCTTAGAGTTAAAAAGGATTGTTTCTGTTTCTGGATGTGCTCTGTTCTCGGATGTGCTCTGTTCTCATGGGAATCATTAGAAACTAGCACTGTTAGCATTCCTCTTAAAACAGTTTAAACAGTTATTGTGAAGATGTCAGCAATGTGGCTTGTAGGGACAGAATTTCCCTTTATTTACATGAAGTCTTTGTAATGAAATCCACCCTAATTACAGCCTCATTGCTCTAAGATGGCTGAAAAATTTGTTTTGCGAACAATTTGTCCAACAATTTACAATGAATGATTTCATATAACTCCATAAACTATAAATCTTGTTTGCAAGGCACAGTGGCTAGATTCATACAATTTACCAAGCCAATTCTAAAATCACTACTGTGTGGTTTAGCCATAATATTTCACAGGTCTGGTACACCAATGTATTCATTTTCTAGTGAGATCAGGTCTCCTTTAGACATTCTACTAACCACCCAAAAGCTGTTTATGAGTACAAGCTTTGCTGGGTGAACATGTAAACAGGTAATTATTTGGAAAGAGATAATAGAACAAACATTTCCTACAATATCAACACAAATTCTCCTTCCACTGACTCTTACATGTGTTGTAGGAGTACAAAAAAAATACAAGTCAAGAACTAATCAGCACAGGGAAGTAGCTTCTATGTATTAGGGAGAACATCTAAATTTGTTTAAATATGAGGATTTCCCATTTAGTGAGTTAGACAGCACATCTATATTCATTTGTGCCTTCACAGAAAGACTGGTGCTATTTCTATGTGCGGGGTGAAAATATCAACATTATTGTTTCCTAGCTCATTTCCACTTGATAGAGATTCTCAGAACAGGGTGAGGGGTAGCAAAGGAGAATGGAATTTATGTACATGCATTAAAGAGTGAATGCATTCTTTTGTGAATGATTTACTAAAGGGCTTTCCTCACAGATGAAGAGAGATCTGATATAACACCTCTTTGTTCTGACACATTTTGTAATCCTGATGTGCAGTTTTTAATGTATCATGTTACATTAAGTTTAGCCCATGACCGTGTAACATAAATTTCTGTAAAAGGAGAAACATAACATGATGCTGTCTTTAGAAGGCACCCTTTTTCACATTCTTTTTCCCATGAATAGCCAAACTACAAACCAAGGTAACAGACAAAGTGAAGTGAATCACATCCACAAACCAGCCTATTTTTCTTAGATAATTTTGCTCATTCTTATGTAGTCAATTATTTCAGTCAGGTTTCATGTTGCAATGCATGATGAATTTGATGGGCATATTTTGGGATTACTCTTAGTTAGATTTTATTCAGTGCCAACCAAAAGTAACCTAACAGAGATTTAAGATAGTAAAATATACAGAGTTGTTTGCTTCCCAGAGGAAAAATAATAAACATTAGATTTTTCAAAAAAACAATTATGTGTGAAATTCAATGGACACAAATACCATTATACACTCCAAATTGCCATTATAATCTCATTAATAGAAAAGTCAGCATGACAGCAATTTGATAAGCTAATATGACAATGTATCTTTATGCCTTCCTAAATTTCAGAAAAAATATTGAGTACTCTAGCTGATAGATTCTAAATACTTGAATAGGATTTCAAAGTGATTAGAGCAATGTTTCTCAACCTTGGCATCATTAAGATGTGGGGTCTTAACTACTAGAATTTCCCAGCAAACCATGCTGGCTGGGGTATTTTGGAAGTTGAAGTCAATACATCATAAGTTGCTAAGGTTGAGAAACACTAGCTTAAGGAAATGATGAAGCTGGGCATTGAACTGAGGTTTGCCAGGGTATTTACAAGAGGAATCAGCAGTAGTCAGTTATGGATGCCAAAGATGTCAACCACAACACCTAAAGAAAAACCCACTTCAAAAACTGAAAGCTTTCAACTCTGACAAGCTTGCCAATATTATAAGATTTTAGTGTTGCCATGTGATATCTTATGATATTTGATATGAAGGTACTGATATAACATTTTCACAATATTTAACTATTTTGATTTCTTGACCATGGCTATGGTCAAGCTCTTGGCACATGAAAATTCTGCTATTCCCTGTTTAAAAATACAGCATTGGAACAAAGCATTACATGCTTAAGGCTGTGTATCACATTTTGAATATTTCAAGAGCCATTTAGTATCAACCATTTAGTATAGGAGGAGAGGTGTGTTAGTTTTTGGTAGGCAAAAAATCAGAAACCCAGTAGCACCTTTTCAGGCTAACATATTGTATTAAGAGGCATAAGTTCATGGAAATGTGTGCCTGAAATTTGTTAGTCTGAAAAGATGCTCCCAGACTCCTGATTTTCAGTATCAATTAAGGCAGGGTTAAGCTATCCTTTTATTAAAGGCCACATTCCTTAGATCTCCCCCTACATGCCAAGGGGCTAAACAAACAATAGGCTTGTAGCTTCTTCTCTATCTCCCAAACAGCAAATAGATAATTCTTACCAAAGACCTGAACCATCACTTACAGACAGTTTTGGAATTTAGTAAGCTATATAATTTGTAATTTGCCAGGAAGCTGCAAGCTCTTATTCTAAGGCTAAGCACAGAACCAATATGTTTCTGCCTGGTCCTAGAAAAGAGTTATCACAATTTTGATGGAAAGCACAGAAGTATGTTTGTTGCCTAGCAATATCACTATCCTCCCTTCTCTGTTCTGAATTTTACATAGGAAGAGTTTAGCTTCCTTGATTTCTGCCTCTAAAAGGCTTTCTCTGCTCTCCACTCCTCTATTCTCTTGAAACCAGCTGGCCTTTATATCATAAAGAATGTATTATTTACATAAGAGCACAGTCCAGCTTTTTTAGGGTACAGTTTAGTACTGGAGTTACTACCTGGAGCCTTCTAGGATTGTGGTCCTGAGAAAAGCATTAAAACCATTGGAAACCACTACCAAATATAGACTATATTTTGTATTTAAGTATATGCATGCTGTTGACACAGTGTCGTGTGTTCTGATGATACATCAGCATAGTTAACTTTATACTGATATACCAAATCTTGAAAACTTCATATGGTTCTGATGGTTTCCTTAAATGTGATTTGTATGTTTTTGGCTTAATATGTGAATTCAGTTAATTTAGTTAGCAAATTTCATGGGTCTAGCCAGTTGGGCTTCAGAATTAGCAGTAAATGACAAATTGTGTCTTAGAATACTGTATGAACCAGGCTGTGAAATTTTTCAGGTTTAAAAATATCTGACAGAGGGTTTACATAGAAATATAAAAAACTGATAACAGAAAAAGACCTAGAGTTCCATAGAATCTGCCCTTTGAGTTTGTTTTTTTGTTTTCTTTTTAGTTTATTTATTATTTGTATTTATTATTATTACATTTTATTAGTTATTTTATTTTATTTTTTATTTTTGTCAGATGATGGATATGTGTTTATTCCAAGCATATTTAAATTCAGTTACTGATGATTAACCCACTGACCTCCACTGGAAGTTGGTCCAAAGCTTCCACTAGTGACTAGTCTTTCTGTGAAGTAATACTTTCTAACATTTCTTTTAGGTTAATAGAAATAGCATTCACTCAACTTTTAAAATGTTTGTTTTCAAGTAAATTCAATAAGAAAAGCAATTATATCTGTTTTGTATAATGTATTCATGTTACTTATTCTGATGAATATACATAGACACACATCTTGCAACAGTGATTCTGGGCAGCTAATATAGAATTTTACCTCAGAAAGATGATAACCACCACAATATTTTCTGGCTTTGAAGATCATTTCTCATATACATTACAAATAATCCCTTTAGTTCTGAGAGGGATGTTTACCAAATGTTTTACTGAGAAGTTTTGGAAGCACTGAAAATCCTCACGATTCATTTCTGGCTTGATGTCATATTGACTTGTGTAATAGATAGATCTGTTTTTCACTATACTGCATTTTTTCCATGATGTGCCTTCTTTGAAAAACTTAGTTTAGTGTTAGATAAATGAAATCAGTGACAAAACTAATGGGCTGTACTGAGCTTGACTAAATAAAAGGATTACACACACACAAACATACACATACACATTTTAGTATATGATTATGCTGTAGCAAAATTGCAGTAATTTTTCAGTCCAATTATGTAATCAAAATAATCATCACCAAGCAGAGTTGGCATCAAACTGGCTGTGTCTGTGTTGACTCTGTCTGATATTTGCCTATTCAGATGAGGAAAACAATCCACTCAGTTTTCTTAAATAATTGTATATCTAAATACAAAAAATCCATATTGAAACTGGCTGACTGAATATTTACAAATGATCTGCAAGTAGGTATTCTGATTTCTTGAAATTCTTCCTCTGGCAAGATACTTAAAAATCAATAAACGAGAGGGAAGATGGGAGGGAAAAGTCTTAGGCTAGTCACCATGGACACCCCCCCCTTAAATACCTTTTGTGGCCATGGACAACCAAGACTTAACTCAAGATTTAAATCACAACATTTCTTCAAGCCTTTGTGAAACCCCTATGATGACATTGTGCCACCCCCCAGGAGTTCGGAAACCACAGGTTGAGAGCCACTGTCTTAGGCCATTATTGCCCCAAGCTACAATCTCAGAGCGTTAGGAAGATCTGCAGAAATACAAATTAATTTCTATCCAATACAGAAATTGTTAAATAGCAGGTTCTTTGACGCAGGAATGAAGATGCGAACAGAGTACAGGTAACTCATAGTTTATTTTGTGCTCTGACTGTACTGAGGGAAATGGCTGCAATCAGCCGCAATATATAGTGTAGCCCCCTAGGCGGCAGCCAATAGGTTTGAATCAACCATTGCCGCCTGGGGATAGCCAATTGCAGCACAGGAGACTGGAAGTCTGGGTTGCTGGAGAGCCGTTAGCTGCTCCAGCAACCCACGTGGTATTCCCTCAAAAAGCCCAGTACATAACACCCCTCCCCCCTTAGCTCAGACCATAATAACACTAATGAGTCTCAACAACAGTCAAGACTCAATGTCCAAACACATTAAAGTAAAAGCCATAATAAAAACAATGTGGACTACAATGTTATTAAACAACGTCTGAATGAATAGGCTACCCAAATGGAACTTTTATAGAGTTATATCATAGCATTAGTTCTGTAGTCTAATGGCAACAGGATTTACAACAACAAATAGCTCTTTATTTTACAAGGTAATCTGCAAGATATGAAGGAGGCTTGTGTGCCTTAGAGGAACATCTCGGAATTCCCCTCACTTTGTGGTCTGCCAGCATACCCAGTGGGCTGGGTAGACTTGTGTCTCTTTGTGCTCCTGAGTCAAGGAGATTCAATGCACTCTGGCTGGCCTCTCCAGGTTGGCCCACCCCAGAGTCAGACTGTTCGGCAGAGTAGGCACAGCGGTTGCTGAGGTTTGGTTGGCTTGCTCCTTCAGGGGGTCCATGTTGCACTCCAGAGCTCCCCAGTTCTCTCCCTGGTCCCATCTCAGTTAGGAAAGAAAAGTCCTGGTAGTCTATGTGAGGGCTGGCTTGGCCACAAGATTGAGGACCTTGGGAGGGACTTATGATGCAGTCCTCACTTAGTGGCCATTCAGGAAACCGCTTCCTGAGCTGATCAATGTGTCTTCTGACAACTCGCCCTCCCTCCAACCCCACTTCATAAGATAGGGGTCTGGATGCCTTGGTGATTTGACCAGGAACCCACAGATTCCCATGCCCATAGTTCCTGGCCCAAACCCAATCGCCCATGTGCAGCCCCCTTGGGGGTTTTGGTCGAGAGGCTTCTGCTGCCACTCTATCTGGATGCAACCTGTCCAGTTTAGTGATCAAACACCTCCCCCAACGTAGTTCTGCAGGACTTTTGCCTGTGGCAGTGCAAGGCGTAGAATGCTGGCAAAGTAAAAAATCTGCCAATGTGTGATGCCAATCACCTGTGACAATGCGCTTCAGTGCCTCCTTTGTTGCCCTCACCATGCGTTCAGCTTGACCATTAGAAAATGGATGAAAAGGCGCAGACGTTGCATGCCTGATGAGATTAGCTCTAAGGAAAGCCTAAAATTCAGCAGCAGTGAATTGGGCCCCATTGTCTGAAACTAAGACATCTGGCAACCCATGTGTGGCAAAGTGTTTTCTCAGCACCTGGATGGTCCTAGCAGTAGTCATATTAGGAACTGGAATTACTTCCAGCCATTTGGAGTGGCTCTCCACTACTATAAGAAAGAGCTGTCCTTGAAAAGGCCCAACGTAGTCTATGTGAACCCTAGACCAGGGAGTGTGCGTTTCCTCCCACCTGTGAACTGGAGCCTGTGGCATTTCAGGCCTAGATTGCTGGCATGTATAACAACCATGGACTTGAGCCTCAATGTCCTTATCAAGGCCAGGCCACCAGAGGTAGCTTCTAGCTAACGCTTTCATTCTGACAATGCCTGGATGGCCTTCATGTAATGATTGTAAAACCCTGTCTCTTAGGGAAGTGGGAATTATGACTCTATTTCCCCATAAAATGCACTCTTTATGGGCAGATAACTCATGCCTCCTGACAAAATAGCTCTGAAATTCTGAGCCTGGACTTTTTTCCAACCAGCCCATATATACCCATGACAACACTCTGCTAAGTATTTTATCTGTGGCAGTTTCAGCAGCAATGTCCCCTGCATGGAGGGGAAACTCAGGTATGTCCTGTATGGACAATATTCTAGCAGCAGGAGCCGGATCTGGATCCATTAGTGGCAGTGGTAGTCTGCTGAGGCCATCAGCATGGCCCATTTCCTTGCCCAGTTTGTGAATTAATTTAAAATTGTATGCAGATAGGAAAATAGACCATCTCAACATTCTTGGAGATAGCATGGGATGGGGGGGGGGTGTTTGTCCGTTGTGAACAGTCCCAACAGAGGTTTGTGGTCAGTGTAGACTGTGAAATCCCTGCCATATAAATAATCATGGAATTTTTTTATGCCAGCAATGATGGCCAGGGCCTCTTTGTCAATCTGAGCATAGTTGCGCTCAGTTCACTCAGTTCTTGAGTAAAATGCTATAGGAACCTGTTTCCCATTTTTTTCTATGTGGCTTAAAACTGCCCCCACCCCATAGGGAGATGCATCACATGCAAGACATACTGGTTTAGACTCTTTGTAGTGAGTTACAGTAGACTTTTCTAACAGCAGTGCTTTTAAGTCCTGGAAACTTTTTTCATGTAAGTTAGTCCATTTCCATGGAGCTTTCTTGTCTAGAAGCCTGTGGAGGGGCTCTGCTATTGCTGCCTTATGAGGTAGAAATGTGTGATTGAACTTTAGGAGACCCAAGAATGCTTGTAACTCTCGTTTTGATTTGGGCCTAGAAGCCATTTTAATGGCCTTTACTTTAGAATCAGTGGGGTGAATGCCATTAGCATCGATTCGGAAACCCAGGAATTCTGTTGAAGAAACCCCAATACTACACTTGTTCTTTTTTAATTTGAGACCTGCTTTGCGAAGCCTCTGCAAAACAGCCCTGAGCCTTCTGGCCAACACTTCTGGGGATTCCCCTGCAATAAGAACATCATCAAAATAAGGGCAGACGCCCTGAATACCCTTGAGTGTGCGCACATCATAGTAGATCCAGACATGAAACCAAAAAAATAGCTGGACATGTGACAATCACCTTGGTTACAATGATAAGCTTACAATGCAGCTGGCAGAAAAACAGAGTGAGATGTGCTGAGCTGACAAAACAGAAAAAAACGCAGTGACAAGCCCCCTAGGCGGCAGCCAATAGGTTTGAATCAACCATTGCCGCCTGGGGATAGCCAATTGCAGCACAAGAGACTGGAAGTCTGGGTTGCTGGAGAGCCATTAGCTGCTCCAGCAACCCACGTGGTATTCCCTCAAAAAGCCCAGTACATAACAGAAATAGTATTAAATTGTCCTATTTTTGCAGAGATTAATTGAAAAAGTAACTAGCAGTAATATTAGTATGGTTTCCAAATTATGGAAAACAATCGTTTTACTCTTTTCTACATTTGTCAGATTCTCTACCTTTAATATCATGTTCCATTTTCAGCAAACTGCAATATGTAGAGAAAGCAGGGAAAGCATGATTAGAGAACTAGAAATTAAGTTCTATAAAAAGGGATTGAAAGATTTAGTATGATTTAGCTTGAGAGGAGAAGACTAGGGGCCTACATCAGTGTTAAATACATAGTTGTCCACAAAAGGGGCTCAAGGGGGCCAAAACAGTAGATGCAACCATTTGGGTCTCCTATCGCAGACAGCTTTGCTCAGGTATCTGAAAAAATAGTTACACAGAAGAAAACCAAAAATTAAAACATGGAACAATGCTCAGAATTACAGGGAGGCAATTCTGATTCAGTGTTAATAAAGACGAAGAGTGCAAATCAGGAGCCAATTATGCAGAGAGGTGGTGGACCTTTCTTCACTAGATGTATCGAAGCAGAGGCTGGGCAGCCATCTGTGGGGGATGATTTAATTTGGACTCGTGCACTGAATAGGGGATTGAAATTGATGACTGAAAGGGTCCCTTCTGTCTCTATGATTCCACAAAACAATGGTTAGTCTTCCATTTGGGAATGATAAAATCCAGCATTTCAATTCAGAATTGTTTCCTTTCTTTGCAAGATACTCAGATCCCCTTGGTTAATGAAGAACTTTTTTTAGCTAAAATCCTTATTTGCCTTGAAACATTAATTCTTGGCTGTTAAATAATTTAATTCAACCATTAGCCTCTTGCTTATCGTAAGCTTTGTGCTTGTATCTTAAACAAAACAGGGTAAAATTCTCTTAATATCATCAGCCATCTGTGTAGGCTTGACAGATCCCATGCTTGAATGCAAAGTTTCAATACCCAGTAAAGTGATTCCTCCTTTTTTGGCCACATATAGAAGTTAGGATCATATTGGCTATGGAAGAAAGAGCCTTTTCTTTTACTGCTAAAAAGGCAGCTGATTTCAGATATGCATGGTTGAAATATTGTCTCCATTCAGGCCACTCAGACTAATGTTCCTCTTGCAAAGTTCAGAAACTAATGCTCCATTTAGTGAGTAAAAAAATTAATAGAAATCTGTTTATTTGGCTACTTGTTTTGAATCAGTATGTGAAACTTAGTCTTTCTTAGTTTTAAACAAGGAAGACTAAATGTACTACTACATGCTGCTTTTCTGGCTGGTCTTGCATCTGCTTTCCATGCTTCCATCTGTTGAATGATTAGGATATGATCAGAGCCTGGGAACCTCTGGGCCATTTAATGCCTCAGATCAATTTCTGGAACTCCCAGAACATCTCCAGATCACACTGCTGATTATCAGTAGCAAATTTGCAAATTTGGGGCCATACAATTTATTTGTGAAAATAAAAACATCCAATAAATCTTCCAAACCAAATTATCGTGTCCTGAAGTTTTGAATAGCTGGTACAGAATTTGCAATAATAGATTTTGTTTAAAATCTGCTTTTGACAATGTGAAAAAAATTATTAAACAGATTTGTAGGGCCACTCAATTGGCCTCGCCATTGGCCTCTCAATTCTGGGAGACTAGCATCAATACCATAAATGAAGTAATGATTTAAAATAACTAAAAATTAATAACCCCATATTCATAGAACAAAACCCAACAAGCAATGATACTACCACAATACTCATGCTAATTTCTGGGAGAAATTATAAAAGGTCAGCGAAGATCTTAGGGGATATGGTGTTCCTTAGGCGCTGCAAAAGAGTAGGCAAAGTGTCCTTATTTGCAGTCTTTTTGGCTTTTGCCCGTTGTAAGAAGCACTAAAAAACTAAATCTTTAATAGAGTGCAGGAATAGAACTGATAGGTGCACATAACTCTTTGGAAATAATTGCCTGGAGTGCTTCTCTAAAGCTAAAAGAATGACCTTTAACGATCAAAGTCTTCCAAAAAAAAAAAAAAGCTAAAGTGAGCATTTAAAGGATGTAGAATGATGATGAGCAGTGATAGAACATTATTTTGGTAAGTATAACTTGGTCCTATACGGAAAGCCTGTGGCTTAAGTATTAATTTAAACTATTTACTGAAATACTTGTTTTTTAAATATTTGCCTCTCAAACAATGAGGGCTGGGGAGAAGAGCATTGAAACAAACTGACTTTTCAATAACTGGGAAAATATACTATAGATTACAGTAATAAAGCACAGAGATTTTTTCCCCCATGTGGTATTATCTCCATGCATATTCTACTTGCCATTAATAGGCATAGTATGTATAACCGGAACAAATATAACAATGAAGCATAGTCTACACAAATTTTGTTAATGAGATCTAGCCCGGCCAGGTCATTTTTTAAGAACCAGATGTGTTTAACTTTAAGACCCATGCTAGCTCGTGAATTCTGGGAGTTGAAGTCTGCACATCTTAAAGTGGTCAAGTTTGAGAAACATTGGTGTAGCAGTTTATTGAGGGAAAACTTTGTATTCAAACAACCCTCAGCAGGCCCTTAGCAGATTCCAGAACAGGTTTGCTCTTTTGCAGTAGTGAAATGGTGAAGAAATTTGCAAGCAAGCAGAGTTCTGAGTTTTTGTTTTGTTTTTCAGAATAGAAATGCTGACTTGGCATGAATGAGAAAAACAAATGTTCCAATTTGTTCATACTTTAGAATTTTTAACTGCAGGTTAGCAGAGAGGAAGACAGCATGAAATGATTAAGCAGACATCAGATTCTCCTTTTTTAAAGTTCTACTTCATGATTTTTCATGTTTATATAAAACATTTATATAGGCAGCTCCTAACAAAATAACAATTAATAACAATGTTAAAAATGGACAGTTTTGTCTAGGCGAAGGTAGTCATTTAAATATTCTTATCCTAAATTATTCAAAGCTATAGTAGCTATAGTATATCATCACTAATACTTTAAAGCATTACTTTAAAATGCCACTTGCAGTAGATTTTCCTTGTTGTTTTCCATTCTCTGTATTTTTTCCATTCCTCTGTGTTTTCCATTCTCAATATTTTAAATTTTTTAGTATTGCAGTGTAGCTCTCTGAGGTAATTGTGATACCACATTCTAGGAAATCTATGTGAATAACATAATCTGCATTGCAAAAAACTGTAGCCAAAAGTGTTCTTGATGAAGCATGGGGATTTGATTTTTTAAAATTTTTACAGGTGAAGCTTTGAGATGATATTCCATGCACTTTCTGGATCACAATGATGAGTCCATGTTTCACTGGCTATCACAATGCTGTGAAGAAATACCTCACCTTTGTTTTCATTGCATGACAATAATTGCTCACAAATTTCAACTCTTTTTACTGTTACATTTAATTTGTCAACCTAATAAAAGTTGTACATATGTTCATTGTAGCAAGGAAATATAAACAATCCAGCAAAGGAGCTGATACAAGAAACAAGCTAATGAGAGCAATTTCAACTCTTCATTTCTGCTGTTAGCATGAGAAGAACCCATCTTGCACAAACTGTCCATACTGAAGAATATCAATAATGAAATACCAAGCTTGATAGCAAATTCCTTTTGAGTTCTCTGCCAATTGTCTTTAACCAGTTCATCAACTTCCTCATGTGAAATATGTTGGATGCTATCACAGACTGTCCACTTTTCTTGATCTCATAAATCAGCTCTAGCTGATTTACCATCTTTATATTTTTTGACCCAGGGAGACAGTACTCATGTCAACACAATCAGCACCAGAAGCAACTTGCATTTAGCAATGAATTCTTTCAATGGTCAAAAATTAGTCACAGAGCCTTGCTTAAATCCCACTGACAAATATTCACCGTATAATAGCATAGCATACTTTATTGATTGGTCAGTTGATCGTATCAAAGCATGAGCATCAGCCACAGTAAGATAGAATAACATAAGATAAGGTAGGATAAGTGAAATGTGATAAAATAAGCCATGGTGACATAAAATAGACTAAAATATAGTATTTAAGGTAAAATAAAAATAAAATAGTAAGATAAAGTAGCATCAGATAAACTAGAATGCAAACTAATATATTAAAATCTTAAAATTCATAAACAGTGTGTGCTTAAGAAAACTCATCACCTTTGCATGTGACCCCAATATGTTCTATAAAATGTGTTCTCTGTTGGACAGCCCTGATTATAAACTGAACAGTTTAGCAACAAGAGGGAGAGAGAGAGAGAGAGAGAGAGAGAGAGATACTTGTGCCCTGAAAGAAATAAGATATTCTGTTATAGTCCCAGTATATGGTTTTGTCAAGTAATGTCTGTCAGTACTGAGCCCTTGAGGAGGCATATCATTGACAGTTGAATAAGACATGTGCAATATTTTTTATTTCTGATGCTCCACAAACACATGCTCTCTCAAGATATAGCACCTGACAGAATCATCTGTATTTGGCCATAGAATCTTGCTAGTCAAAGGGCTATCGCTATCCTATGATATTGAGTCAAACTCAATATCATAGGATAGTGATATCAAATAGTGTTCTGTTTGGAAGGTTCTTTTATTTCTGGCCAGCCATTTCAAAGACCAGATATTTGCTAGTCATAGTTTTGCAATTTTCTTCAATTTCAAAACAGCTTTCTTGGGTACCAGGAGAACATACTGTTCAGGAAATAAGCATTAACAAACAAGAGAAACCCAGATTTCTAAGCATACAAGTCTATATATTATCAACAATTATTTTTACATTATCGAAGGATATAAACAATTTTAATACATCTGCAGATATTTGTCAAGAGGTGGAAGATGCTACTTTAATAAGTTAAATTCTCTAATGTAAGATTTACACTGGAGTTTGGAAGAAAGAGTTTTGATATAAAAATGTATTAAATGAAATGCAGTCTTTTCTGCCCAGTTGCTTTGCTACCCTATTGGTACAACTCCATCTATTTCACCACTGTTGTGCCAACATACCCCGGTGATTAATTTCACTACTTACATTGCTGAAAGCTGTAATGTTTCATTTTTTATACATTAATAATATGCTTGTCATTAAGCTTATTTGACCAAATATATTTTCTTTGTCAATACATTGCATTCAAAATTTGAATTGTGTTCAGCAAAACATTTTGGCTTTGCTGAAGCTAAAGGAAAAGCAGAATTGGTTTGGCACTGATGTTTCTTCAGCCAGAACACTCCGAAGTTTTCTGGCCTGTTTTCATAATACTTTTTTACACCATCTGAGGGGAAAAACATTTTTTCCCCTCAGGGACCTTCAGGCTTACATATTTCCTTCCAAGAAAAAAGAATCTTGCTTTACACACAACCATTTGCTATCAGTTACAATAAGAATACTGTAATCTATGATCAGAAGTGTACATAACACATTGTGATGACTCCAAAATAATGATACAAGTGCATATGCATAATCATGCAAATGGTGTGATTAGCTATTTCTGTCAGGATGTCTGATGCAAGTACCTAAATTCCAGCATTTGCATAGTTAGGTCAACACACATGCGTTGTCATTCGTCTTCCTTTGACCCTCGCACCCCCCTCCCATGAATACCCATAGGTATCAACTCTAAAGCATGGCCTTGCATATTAATTAGGCCAACTGTGTTTGGCTGGTTTACTTATGAGTGAAAAGTTATAGAAATGGTATCAAGCACATCCATGTTTGTGCTGCAATCTGACAGAGACCTGAACATGTTGTTATAAACATTATTTGGACTGTATTTTGCTTTTTTTTTAATGTGCTAGACTTTTATGAAAAACAGCTTCTGTTCATTAGCAAGGTATTATGGTTAGCAATTAGAGAAATGCTGTCCATCTCAACCTTGGAATAATCCATAGTTCTCCAAGGATACTCCAATTATTTCTTTAATCGTATCCATCCACTTTAAACATTAACTCTCCCTTCTTTTGCTTTCCTCAATATTGCCAAGCAGACATGTGTTTTCTAGTTCATTATCCATTTGCATCACATGCCCAATGTACGTGAGTTTCTGATTGTTGATCTTTGCCTCAAGGGAGCAGTCTGTCTTTATTTCATTCAGGATCAATTGATTGGCTTCGTGCAGACCATGTTACTCTTAGTAACCAGCTCCAAATCCATAATCCGAATGCATCGGTCTTCCTTCTCTTGCACTTTCTCAATGGCCAGCTTTCACAGCTGTGTATTTCTCCTGGAAAAAACATTGCTTTAACTGTTCTGATCTTTGTGGTCACAGAAATATCCCGTTTTTCATAACCTGACTAAGTTTGTCATTGCCTTTTCCCCCTAGAATTAATCTCCCCTTCATTGTTCATCTTTATCTGTTCTTCGATCCCTTGAAGTATCAATGTCTACATTTTCATTTTTTTCTGTCCACTGTAAGTTCACTAAACATGATGGTTGATATTGCTGCTGTATTTTTAACATTAGATTTTTCACTTTCCATTTTTACTTGCATAACCTAATCCTAACGCTTTCACAACCTCTGTTCCTGAAGTTTAAATAGTTCTCTAGGTATTTTATATGTGCCTATTTGACCATTGGCATTGTCTCTGATATCTCTTTCTAGTGATGATGATTTTCTCCATAAAATACATATTTGTCATTCTATCCATTTTGTAAATGTTTCCTATTTTCTTATCAATGACATTTGCCTCCAGTAGATCCCTTTCACTTTTACTTGAGTTTAGTAATATTTTTTTGTGATTTCTCTGATCTTAAAACTTTTCTTATTTTGTTCTCTTTTTTCTTTCTTTTTTTGTTATTTTCTGCTGTTTAGTGACGTTCTTGATTATATTTCCTTGTTCCTTCCCTTGAATCCTTTTGTTAAATCAATGCACATTCTTCTTCCCACTCAAAGCTTTACTCCATCACCTTTCTCTGGCTATTGTGGCAACCTGTACCAAAAGCCACTTGAATCTTTTCCTCTTTGAAATTTTAAAAATATTTTTCCACACTGGCTTTCATAGTAGTTCCTATCTTTCCCCATTTGTTCTCAGATTTTCCTTTGCATAAGTTAAATGTATCTTTAATCTGTCCCTTACATTGATTTTATTTTCTGATCGATCACTCTCTAAGTCAAATCTTACTGGTGGTCTCCCCCTCCTGCTCTTCCTGCTCCTCCTCCTCCTCCTCATTTTTTGTTGGAAGGAACCTTGGAGGTCTTCTATGGCAGTGCAATCTCCTGCTCAAGCAGGAGAACTTCTGCCATTTCAGACCAATGGTTGTCCAATCTCCTCTTAAAAACCTCTACTATTGGAGCATGCTCCAACTTCTGAAGGCAAACCATTCCACTGTTTCATTATTCTAATTGTCAGGGGGAAAAAATCTTTATTTTGAGGTTGGTTCTCTCCTTGATTAGTTTCCATCTATTGCTTCTTATTCTGCCTTCAGATGCTTTGGAGAATACATTGACACCCTCTTCTCTGTGGCAGCCCTTTCTCTAATTTTTAAAACTTTACTGTTCCATTTGGCACTACAAATCTGTAACACAATCCACATCTGGAAATCTGTTGGTTGACTGATGACATTCTCCTTCTTTTGTTTCCTATTAGAAAATCAGTTTAACTCCAGGGTTATCCATTTGGTGACATCCAACAGTAGAAAGTGCATTTATGTTGCTTAAAGCAGATGTTAGCAACAAACTAGGTAAGTATTTTCTTTTAGAAAACACCTATTTCATGCATTATTGTGTTTATTCAGTCCAAATCTTTCAGTAATTCCAGGTACCCTCATTATCAAATGTTGATAGTGTTCATTAATCATTGATTAGTCATTCTAAATCTCTTCTTGTTTTAGTATTTCTTGCAATTTTCCATAACATTCGTTAAGATCTTCTGTCATTTTGTCTGTATAACATTGATGTTTAGTACACATTCACTAATGCTAACAGATGTACAGACCTATTGATTATAGGCTTATAGTTAAACATTCTTTAGCCATGCCTTTTGCGTAACATTGCCACTCCATTCCTGATATGGATCCATGCCATGAATCATGTAATCAGTTGATTTAACCTGGCCTATTCTGATCAAATTTATTTATTTATTTTAATTCCATTTATATCCCGCCCTTCTCTGAAGACTCAGGGCGGCTTACAAGCTTAGCAGTAGCCTTCATTCTATGTATATGCCTGCTTATTAGGGCTTTCACACACACCCCAAGCGGCATTATTACAAAGTCAGCTTAATTGCCCCCAACAATCTGGGTCCTCATTTTACCTACCTCGGAAGGATGGAAGGCTGAGTCAACCTTGAGCCTGGTGGGATGCGAACCTGCACTAATTGCAGGCAGCTGGTGTTACTTAAGGAGGCATTAGCCCACTGCTCCACCAAGGCTCTTTAAATCAATTTATTCCTGTAACAACTTATTTAGCATGTTTCATTTCCACTTTGACTTTTTCTGAATGCCCTCTATATAAGCATTAGAAAACTTGGGCTGGTCCAGAATGTAGCAGTCCATGGAGAAATTGGTACAGCAAGGTTCTGCATTGGCTCCCAGGAAGCTGCTGAGTGCAATTGAACATACTGGCTATCACTTTTATAGCCCTGCATGGCACAGGGACAGGTTACAACTATCTTCAATAGTCTCCACCTAGCCCAGCAAATCCAGCAGGATGGACATGTTTTGGGTCCCTTCATGTTATTAGTAAAGTTGGATCTGCATGCTTTGACTTGGTCATGAGGTTCCTTGGTTATTGTTCTATGATTATTTTGTAACTATATTTTTGTATGGTTTTATACTGGTTTTATGATATAACCTTTGATGTGTATTGTTTGTTAGCTACCCAGATGGTCAGCCATATAAATTGTCTAAAATAAATAAATATTTTGGGAGTGTTTCTCCCTCTTTATACCTGTGAAGACCCTAAAGCAAATATCTAACTGCCAGCCCACAGGCCGGTTGCATCATACAGAGGCTGTGCCCACCCAAGCTCTGGCAATGCGAAAAAAGTCATGATACGTCGCAACATGTCACATGACGTGGCGAGTTTGACAACCGTGCTCTATGCTATGCTAAAATGGAAAATTAATTGAGGGGGAATTCTATTTCTGTAGCAAAATTAGCAGCAACTGGGATGGGATCTACCAAAGAATCCGTATGTTAGATGATATGAGAAAGAGATGGACATTATGTCAGATGAAGCAAATGTGCATGATTTCCAACATTACAGAGCACAGTATATATGAAAGTAACAGGCAAATTCATTTTCCATGTTTTTAGTACTATTTTAATTCAATTACAAATATTTCTCTGCTTTTAAATGGAGACTTATTTAACATAGTTCTTATCTGCCTGTCAACTTATTAGGTGTAAAAATACAAACAATGAACTAGTATAGTACAACTCCCTCTGGAAAGCACTTATCTACTCAGCACTTATCAGTGTTAAATATGCTTCCCGTTTTACACATTTTAGTTTAATTTAGGTTCTAATTGCCTCATAGTTATGTTCCTGAAATTGGTTTCACTCAGCTAATAGATTTATACTTATCCATTTGTATTTAAAACATTAAAAGTGTGTTCATCTTACTTTTTAAAAAAATACTGGAAAAAATGCTTTAATACACATCCAATAAAAGTTTCTCTAAAGGAACATAAAAGAATCAATCTACAGCTTTATTTAAAGTCTTTCTTTTCAAATAAATTTTATCCTTATTTTATCTAAATAATTGTAAGATATCTGTAACTTTTGTTTCACTGTATGGTGCTTTCTTAAGTTGTGTGATTAGATGAATAAGATGTTGAAATTTTAAATTAGAGATATTATGGATTATGTAGATTAACACAAAACAATGGCATTAGTAGGGGATAATGGGTCAAATGTATATCATAGCATCTTGACACAAAATCCACAACCTGAATTATGTGGGTTACAGAACAGGATGCAAGATGTAAGGGCATAGTTTATGCCATCTCTTTACACAATCTTGCATTGCTACACATACCTACTGTATAGTGTGAATATGGCCTAATATTAACCCTAGTAGAGCCAAATTCAGGTACGGAAGACAAAATATAAATTGTTTTTCAGAAGATTACTCCCTATGAACAAAATATTTCTGCCAATGAACACAAGCAATCAGCAGAAATGGCATTTGGCACTATTTTTATTGATTCTCAGATATATCATATTTGAATAATTCTTTCACCAGAAGTTTCAGCTGGAGGATTATTTAGAAATTTGCTCTTCCCATACTTTATTATTTCATTTTTAAAATTTCTTTCCTTTCTTTTTTCTTTTAAGGCAAAATAAGCTGACTCAAATGTAAGCAAAAGAATTGTACAGGACATACATAAAATTAATTTGAAAAGGTTTTAATGTGTTTTTTTCACAAAGAACAAGAAAGATTATTATTACATTTATATGCTGCCTATCTCATTCTGCAAAGCAGCTCTGGAGATCAGAAAATGTGGAAAGAGCTGGTCCATTGAATTGCCAAGTATCAGTACGACTGAATGAACAGCATTATTATTAATCTGAGATAATCCAAAACGTTGATGCCTTTGGCCTTCCAACTGCTCTGTTTTCCTCTCAGCATCGTATGGAAAACATTTCTATTTTCTTATGTCTTTAAAAATGTTTAGTGCAAGTGTTAGGTTTTTCCAGTTCTTTAATTCCACTTTTGTAATGATTTTTTGTTGTTGCTTTTCATTTATTTTCATGAATTGTTCCAAACTGTTTTGGGTGAACCACTTCAGGAGATTGTAAATATATACCTGAAAAG
The DNA here is from genome assembly GCF_964194415.1 of Vipera berus. NCBI lineage: Eukaryota > Metazoa > Chordata > Lepidosauria > Squamata > Viperidae > Vipera > Vipera berus. The sequence continues at coordinate 32,651,504 of NC_138203.1, read as the reverse complement.
GTTATAAAAATGAGAAACATATAAGAAATGAGAAACAAACAAATAAATAAACCTGATAAACTAAATTTGTGTTGACTGTGCTTTCAGCAGAATCTATCCCCCTCTTATAAGAAATTTATTCTGCATAGTTCACTAATGGAATCTTTATAAGACATCATAATT
>NC_138203.1:32621342-32646342 GCF_964194415.1 Vipera berus | reverse complement strand
AGGCAGTGATTGCCATCAATATTTTAAGAAATAACCACAGATCCATCCAGCTGTGCTTTTGGCTACCATGTGAAGGGTCTCAGTGTGTACTTATGCATAGAGTTATTATATACCAAATCAGAGAGAGTCTCTCTAGCTCATGAACTGTTGTGTCATGGGGAGTGGGGAGAATCCTTACCCATGATGTGACAAACTTAAACTTGCCAAAGTCTCTAGTGTTCAACTAATTGTTATCAATACATTTTTTTCTAATCAGAATGTAATATTGTACAAAAGCAAGTAGGACTGAATACTTTTTTATGATTAAAAGCTACCTGTGTAATTACAGGGTTCATTAGTACATCATATTAAATTGTGGTTTAACCATGGTTTATTAAATTCAATGGTAGGGATCACAGTGGTTTATAAATTACAATAGCTAGGTTTGCACAACATGCTAAGCCAGAGACAAGCAATGTGTATGTATATCTAGTTCCTGGCTATTTGTCTGTGATGCATCTACTCATGGTGCACTAACCATGATTTACTCAATCCCATTTCTTAAAACTTATTCAGCACTCTGAATTGTGAACTGATAAAGGGAGCTGTGTTCTCAAATGCTATACTGAAATGCCATTGACTAGTTTAAAGTTCAGCATTTGTGCAAACCCACCCAATCTTTTAAATTCTTTACATTCACCCAACCCTGTGGTATACAAGTAGTCGACCATAGTTGAGTCCAAAATTGAAGTTGCTAAGGAACAGTTAAGTGAATTGTACCATATTTTACAAACTTTTTTGCAACAATTAAATGAATCACTGTAGTAATTCAGTGAATCACGTGGTTGTTAAGTGATTCTGGCTTCCCCCATTGACTTTGCTTCCAGCTGGAAGAAGGGAGAGGAGGGGCACTTTCCAAACTATGCCTGAACTGACTGTTATGAAAACATCTTGCCTGAAACTGATTATCTTGGGGTGGGCAATGAGAGAAAGAAAGGGAGGGAAAAGTAGGGAATTAGGGAATTTGGTGCACAATTTTCAGTTCTGGCTTTGTACTACTTGCAATACACTTGATCCCTAATAAAGTATACCTTTCTCAACAAGTGAAGCCAAGGATCATTTTTATTTAGTTGTGGCAGGTCCGACAGCATACATTTGTCAAATGCCTGAATTTTGATCATGTGACCACAGGGATGCTGCAGTATAGTCATCACTTTTTTCAGTGCTCTTGTAAGTTTGGACGGTCACTAAAGCAATTGTTGTAAGTTGAGGACTACCTGTATTGTTATTATTCCTATCTTGTAAAACATTGAGGGTGTTTCAGAAACAAACACCTCCCACTGAAAATTATATATTTGATAGGCATAGCCTGCTTTTCCTCCAGGAATGCATGGTGATGTTTTATAGACTCCATCTTCCATCCACTCCTCTGCACCAACTCTGAAATATGCTGGTCTGAGAGAATGATGGGCTGTTCCAATGTCACCTAAAGAATTTATATAGCAAAGGGTGGGTGGGACCTCGGGACTGTTGGTCATAGGCCAACCCTTTATCATACATCTGTGTTTTAAAATCTTGTCAACTTTAAGATGTGTGGACTTCAATTCCCAGAATTCCCAAGCCACCATGCTGGCTGGAAAATCCTGGATGTTGAAATCCATATGTCTTAAACTTGCAGAGGCTTAGAAACATTGCTATACATCATTATTGGTACATGAGTTATAACTGAGCTAATGGTAAATCTGTATTTGTGCCAAAATATGAAAGAGAGTGGACTATCTTAGTTATAGATCAACTTTATCCTAACAGGATTGTTTGGTTCAACCCACATGATACTGCCAAAAAAGAAGATTAGGTCTTTTTTCCTCAAGTAATATCCAATGAATAGAGGTAAAGAAATTACATACTTTCCTATGGGGAGCTTCAGCTTATTTTTACTGATAAGAATTAAATAAACTATTGAAGAGAAAGGAGTAAGAAAGGGCAAATGAGGGCAGACTGATGCTGAAAATGTAAATGTCTCTGAAGATCCTGCTTGAGAGGGGCTGTTTGGTATTTGTTTTTATATTGTCTGTACAGAATGGTTTTCTTTTATTTCCGCATCCAGTTACTTCTTCCCCTTGTTTCATCTCCATCCAATGTTTCCCCCCCCCTTCCCTGCCATTTTCTCTTTTCCTATCTTGTTTGCTCTTCTGCTGGAAGAAAGGGATAATATGTCTGTTGTATATTTTGTGTGTCTTTTGTGTGAGATTAGTTTGACACATACAAATAAGAGATCAATTAAATTAGTAAATAAATATCTTGTTATTTTAGGCAATTTTAAGTAGTAGGCATTAATTTATATAAATTTTATTTTGTACTGGACCTATGCTTTTAGGAGGGAGGATATGGCTTTTGGCAATATGTGTGTAGGTCCATATAGTAAATTCCAAAAGTTGTTTCAAAGTGTGAACATCTGCAGTTCTTTAAAGCAGCCCTCTCATCTGTCTTTTAAATGAACATAGTATATTGTGGTTGCGTTCATACACACTGAACCAATCTGGTTTGATTTTGGCTTGGCGTGTTGTTCAAACTGGTCATGACTTGTAAACTATGGCTTAGTATTATGTGAACTTAGCCACCTGCAGCATATTCAAACCATGCAAAAGTAATCATGGCTTACTGAAGCATATGAACAAACACTTAGAACAGACTTGTTACTCAGATGCCCTATATCTTAGATGACCTCAAATGAATTTATTTAAAATGATACAGGTAAAACTACTCAAGTTATTACTGAAGAGTTTTTAATTCCCTTTTAAACAATAATTGTAAACAGACCACTCGTATTGGAACAATAGTTAAAAAATGCGGAACATTGTTGTTCATTAAAATTCTGTTTACAGATCTATGGAAAAGGATGTCTTAAGAAATATTATAATCTTTATAATGAACTAAGAACCTTCGTTTTTTATAATCTTTAGAACCACAAGGTTGTGCACATGTGGAAAAAAGAGAAAAAATAATTTTATATAATCCAGGGAGTGGGGGTTAAATAAGTAGCTATTGGATGCCTTGATTTCTATTTGATCAATAAATCATCAAGTATCTTAAGTGCTTTATTCACCATTAAATTAAATGAAAAATACTTTAACCTATCTCCCTTGTGCAGCAGATAAAGCTAATAATATTTTTGGTAATATTTCAATTTAGGTATTTAAGTGCAGCAAGTGCCTTGGGACTTTTTTTTCCATTGGAATAAACAGAAAATGGTATTCTAGTTTAAATGTAAAATGTTTTTAGAGGAAAGAGCTATTTAAATAGAGTATGTTCATGGGTTAATATGTTTAAGTGGGCCATTAATGGGTAAGCAACAATGCATTTACACTTGGAAAGAGATTTTAGAGGGTTTGTAAGGCAGAAGCAGCCTTTACCTTAAAAACCTCAGCACTCACAGCTTCACATTAAGTAACCTTTTCTGTATTTACTCTTTCCTTTTGTTTTCACCTCTAAATTAAGTTTACTTTTAACTCTTTTTTGCCAGCTTTGCTTTCTTCAAGACTTTTCTTGACAGATCCAGGGTGAATAATTGATAACCTCCAGAATTTTGTTACAGTATAATTGTTCTCCCACACATAGGCAATATCTCTTCCTGCTAATTAAAAAAACCATTTTACTAACATTTTATTAACATACTTTAGTGGGCTACTTTGGGATAAAGCAATTTCTTGATCTCTTTATAAGGGGGAATGTTGCAGATGCTGGATAAGTATGTGAAAAGCAGGGTTTGGTTGGATGAAATCTTTAGGACATAGCCAAGGCTTTTTAAAATAAATCCTAAATGCGGAAAGGAGATAAATATTGAAGGCGCCCAACTTCAGATCTAAAAGATTCACGGAACTGGTGAAATGATGAACATGGAAGCTGAAGCATTTTACACAGAAGCAGCTTTACCTAATTGATGTGTCACTGAGTTTTCAGATTCGCTGCCGATTGTGGTCGGGTGGGTGTCCGCGAGTGTATAGACACGCACGCACAACCACCCCCCCCCGCGTTTCCCCCGAGCGATAATAACCTAGCGCTGCCCTAAAATCGCGATCGACAGATATGAGCTTTAATTGCCAACTTAGCATCTTCGTCACACCTCCCGGCCCATTAGACGCCGCAGCCTCACCTAGGCCTACGGGCGAGCTCAGCGGCCTCAATGGCAAGCGCCTGATTATACAGCCAAGCTGCTAATTTAGCGAACCGCCCTGATCGGGGGAGGGGGGGGACTTGATGGACGCCACCCGCCGGAGTCAGGCGCGCGCTCGGAGGAGGCTCCGCGGCTCCCACCCCCTCCGCCGACCGCCTCCCTGCGGAATGAGAAGCGGGGAATTAGCGGCGGAGGTGTGGGCAGGCAGGGAGCCCAGCAATTAGCACCGATTGCCGCCTGGCCGGCCGAGGCGGGAGGAGGCGACAGTCGCGGCCAACCACTACCCGCCCGCCGACCGAGCAGCTCCAGCGACTGCCTCGGACAGCCAGGGAGAGCGAGCAGCTACCCGAGAGCTGAGTAGCGGCTGGGTCGTCCCTCTCGGAGGGCTTCGATCCGGGCTGAAGCGCCGAGGCCTCGGCCCAAGCGGGCAAGGCGCGAAGAAGGCCTCGGAGCCGGGCCCTGCGCACGGTGGCGAGGGAGAGTTATTCCCTGCCCAGCGCGGCCGGTCCGGCAGCCGGGTCTGTAGTAGGCGGGAACCCTAGATTGGAAAGGCCAGGCTTAGCCGCACTGGGGCGAGAAGGAAGGACGTTTCCTCCGCCTTTGGACCGGGCCTCTGTTCGTCTTGACCAGGGGTCGGCAACCTCGGCTCTTTTATGACTCGTGGACTTCAACTCCCAGAATTCCTGAGCCAGCATAGCTCTGGCAATTTGATAGCAGGGTTGAGCCTGTGCTCACCACGGTGCCCTGCCCTTATATGCTGTTTTAAAGTACTGTAACCAACATCAAATGCACACATGGGTGGAAGTGCACGTTACTATAGGTATTCGCGGCAAATAGGAAAGGCCATTGAAGACCTCCCTGGCTCAGTGCCAAAAAAACCTCAGGGAAGTCGGAAGAGGGTGGAGGAATATGGTGATTTGTCCCAACCAAAATTCTTTTGGGAGATTTGAACTCAGATTTCATCTCCTTCAGCGTTCTGTCTTAGTGTATCAAGATGGATGGGATACTTAAACATAGTGGTGCAGAATACATGCACATGATTGCTTAATTGTGTTTAGATTTGTGAGCGAGTGTCAGCATCACAGAAAGGAACGCGGTGATGTGCTCTATTAATGCTTAACATCTAATTTCGCATGTGGGAATCGAGAGGCCTGCCCCCTCGCTGCATCGCGGAAGCACCTACAAAGGCATTTCCGAAATGTCATCGAACGAGCACAGGAACTCCTTTAAAACATACGCCCATACCACAACGACAATCTTGTGCTGTATTTATCCGGAATATGAAAGTTGGTCAGAGACGCTGCAGGGATCCAGACGAGGCCCTTTGTTCAATGGCCGAGATGAAGCTCCTTCTCTGTAATAGCAAAGACTCCCTTTGAAAAGGTGTCCAGAAAGGAATGGCGTTGCAGGCAGCTCGCGTGTATCTGGAGCTGTGCGAGGGCGCCACCTGCTCCGTGTTGCGAAAAGGACAGGGAGGTGCCTGCTGCGGCAGAGACCCGCTTTAATTGCGGCCAAGAAATGCTGTTGATGCATTAGGCAAATCTTTCAGCTTGCAGGTGCGGGGCTGACTTAGCTTTTCCTACTGGGCAGATGTCCCCGCCGGTGGTTTCTTGACATCCCTCCTCCCGCCATTTAATCACAAGGAAACATTAGTGTGGAAGAAATCCTAAACCTGCGGGTAAACGCGTGCGTTTGAACGGGATTCAAAGGTGGTGTCTTCAGGCAGCCCGGAAGTTTAAGGAACGTCCTTTTGACCCGAAGGATCCGGGCCAGGAGGCGAGGGGGCATCTCCCCCAGGCGGGCCCTGCTGCTCGGCGGGCCGAGCTGTTGGTCGGGCAAGCGCTGGGTCTTTGGGCCCGGCGCTGGCCAACTGAATCAGCTTTTGCTGGCATCGCTGCTCTTAGATATTCGCCCGATGGGCGAGGGCTGCGTTATTAATTGTGGCCGCGCCTTTGCTTGCTCTTTGCGAGAGCGGCGTTGTAAATTGGCTCTAATAAATATTAGCCGCTAGATTAGGCGAGGTGAAGCTGGCGCGGCGCTCCATTTTCGACCTGTAGCCTCTGCAAAGCCGCCAGTTCTGCGCCAGATTAGCCCCATCCATCCAGTGTCAATGGTTGTCTTGTTGAGAAAATCAGTGAGTAAACACGGCTGACAGAGAGGGGGCTCAGCTGATTACTCATACAAATAGACTGCAAGCTCCTCCAGGAGAAGCTGTTTCGAGAGATGGGCTTCTCGCATTGACAGCGCGGCTTCTCCCAGGATCGGGTGTCCTGCTGTTCCCACTTTGTCCTCCATCAATCACACAATTGTGTCCGGGATGTTTTATAGAGTCACTTAATATCCCTGCCTTCATCTCTATTCACTTAGAGAATGATCTGCCATACGGGGGGGAAGGTTTCTCTGCTCCTCTGCTCTCCCCAGAATGGGACGCGAGGCAAGCCCGGGCCACAAAGGCTTTGGTGTGGAAACGCTGCCAATTCGGAGCCGAGGGAAGGGGGGGGGTCGGATGGGGAGGGGGAGCCTGAAATATCCTGGCTGCCTTTCTGATGCAAATATAGCGAACCAGCTACGGGATGTTTCATTTTCAGTCAGGCCTGTGGTGATTTAAATGTCGCCCGCCATTCCCTTATTGTCTAGCTTTATTAAACGACACCCCCACACCCCCAGCTTCTTAGCATTATTGGAGGTAAGGCAGAAAGTAAGACGGAGGGAAGGGAAGGGGGAGAGTGAGGTTGGGGAAGGCTAAAGAGGGTTCAGCTCAGCGAAAAAAAGGAAAGATGCAAAGATTATAAGCATCCGCCAACCCGAGTTATTGTTTCAGGTTGATGAACTGTCTCGACTTTAACCGATTAATGGCTCAATTAACCGCTTAATTTAAATGTTGCACAATCTCAGTATCGGTGGTTTGCTGGAGTTATATACTGACGGTCAGAAATAAACAACGCCAGAAAATAACGTATGGGGTTTTTTTTGGGGGGGGAGCGCCTCCAATTCTTCCTCGAAACAAAAGGTGAGGTCAGTCTGACAACAATACCACCAGCGCTGCGCGCAGCTCCGACTGAACAGATCTGAAGATTGATTTCTTGAGCACGCTTACTTGTAAGCAGGTTTCCTTAAAATCAATGACACTGACTTGAAAGTAAATGTACAGGGGGTGGGAGGCACGCTAGGTTGAGGCTGAAGGCACCGATTACCACCAGGCACTTATGAAAAGGATCTCCACACAGGACTCCGAAATAAAATCAGGTTGAATTAATTGGAATGAAAATATCTATCTGTTAAAAGTGGAGTGGGACTTTAACAGAATAGTCAAATCGGCCGAGTTTTGATAAACCTGCTTTAAAAGGCGTCTATCAGTCTAAGAACAAGCAATAATTTAAAAAATTAGTTGCCGAGATCGAGATGACCATAACTCAGGAACTGAGATTTATTAGTGAAACACAGACTGTTTCAAAAAATATTTTGCCTTTTGGTGGTGGGGGGCAGTATCGATTTGTTCTTCAAAGTTGTGCGGGCTCACTCACCAGCTTCTTACTCTAATGTGAATTTGGAAGGAGACTATTGTTTGTTTGAGGTGTGGGGGTTTTTTTTGTTGTTTTTTTTTGTTTAATTGTGGATCTCTTTTCTTTGGCTCTTTCCCTTCCCAGCAGGGAAAGCCAGGCCCTGAAAAACGGCTTGAGTCCTGGAGAATTTTAAAGACAGGAGGAGTACAAGGTATAACTGTTCAAATGCCTCATCTGCAAATTGGATTGCTACACAATTAATCAGAAAGTTAATTAATGAGCAAGTTACTAATTAGGACAATTTAAAGCCAATGTTTATAGAGTCTTACATTTAAAGAAATAAAATAAAAGCCTGCTAATTGGTCCATACCTTGATTTCATAACTCATCACCAAGGTTATAATGCTACAGATGTTTTGTTTATTATGTAACACATGGCAATTATGTCAGTATTATATTGGGCACATCGTGAATCAATCTTGAACATTTTGTTATCACTTTAAAGACTTCCATTTCCTAAAATAATAGAGAGAAGAGGTTAACTAGCTATCAGGTGCTCTTCCTGGTACTCCCTTCAGAGATCTGACAAAGGCTGAGCATCGTCAGTATTTTCTCATTAGTAGGCACTTAAGAGCTTTACCCACTTTCTATAGGATTAAAGGACAAAACTCCCATTGATAAGGCCCTCATCCTCAGCCCATTCATTTTTATTCACAATGAAGTTTTCTTCAATGGGATTTCCAAGGACTGCTCATGGAAGCCCCTTGCATTTTTAGTTTCCCTGAGTTCAGGTAGGCATAGGCAGCACCTTCAACCTGATTTTATGTTAACTTCCCTGCTATTTTTACAATATTATTCTTTCATATGTAGGATAAAAATAACAAAGAGCACAGTGACTCCTTTCTTGAACTGCCCATTTTGCACCAATTTGGGGTGTACCTGTCTGTAGATCTTTGCTAATTTAAATATATTTATCAGTACATGGGAGGGGGAAAAACATAAAGTCAAAACACATCAGGAACTGAAATTATAAGTAATTAAAAACCGAAGTTGTGAAAATTAATGCTGGTATAAAATGTAGAAGTGTGATGACAAATTCTATTTTTGATGATACACTGTAGTGCCCTCTTTTTCCACAAATGGAAGAATCACCTAGAAAATTAAAAAATGGATGTAAAACAGGATGTTTTTATGGATGTAAAACAAGGTACATCAGAATAAATAACAAGCAATGTTTAATTAAAACTGAAATAAACTCCATCAAAAGGGTCTTTGCATATTTCTTTGCATATTTCTTTAATAGAAAATGCCCTTCCTTGTTTTCAGTAGGAGTAAATGAGCACATGGACCACAGAATTACTTTATTTGCTGAAGGAGTGGCTCAGAGCTGACCACTCTGGTCTTCATTCTGTTAGATCCTGATATACCAATTATATGTGCATCTTAGCTGTCTCTCTAATTCCTACTTTCTTCATCTTAAATAAAGAAGGGAGAAAATTGTAGGCATGCCAGGGTCTGCAGATCACAATTTACTCAAGTTGTGCCATCCAGAGGGGTGGTTGTACGAGGTGGTGAAAAAAGACAACAATATGATTGAAGTTCTGCCTGTTTTTTAATGTGACTTATCATCTAGGCCGCTATCTTGACTTTTTGGGCATACTTTGCAGATACTCCTCACCATCATAGTTAATGACAAGAAGGACAGCATAAGGAATCAGTTGAATCTATCACCAAACAAGTTATAAACCAAATTTTTAGCCAATTATTTTCTCAATGTATAAATCCAAATTGCTTAATTTAATTGGACCTTGCTTTTTGGTGAAAAACAGATCATAAACTGAAGTGATGGTGGAAATTGTACAGCATGCTTGAAAATACTGGTACATTTTTTGTACGGTATGCAGAGTAACAACCTACATTGTCACTACTGTGCCTCAATCCAATAATGTATTTTTGTTCACATTTTTTGCAGAGCAAATATATCCATCAATTATATTGTGGTATGTTTAACCTCTGTATGAATAAGGGGGGGAGAGATGGGAGTGGGGGGGGGAAACTAAATCCTACTGACATTGAAATTAATTAGAGAATTTTCATCTGACATCCCAAGAAATACCTTTTCCAACCTGATGCTCTTAGAAATGTTGGACTTCAACTCCCAGAATTCTGCGTGGAGATGGTTTGTTGATCTGGTTGGGGGTTCTGGGAGTTGAAGTCTGTTCCACTTCTTAGCAAGCACTATAGAGGGAAAGAGCTTTCTAATACAAGCTATCCTTCTTTAGTTATTGCTTCAAATGTCTTACTATACCAAATCCTTCTGGCAACCTCTCCTTCAACAATAAAATTGTACATCTCTAGCAATTTTAAATGAAGAGTCTTCTGTACCACGTTATTAGCAATAAATCTACACAATTCTTTGTTGGTTAAAATCATTATCATCATCATAGTGATCATTACTGAACTCATTATTCTTGTGTTACTATCAGAGTAGATTTATGATAATACCCTGCATCTCGCCTGAGCTAAAGAAGGTGTAAAGGGTTTGATTAATAGCTGCTTCTACGTATTAATATTCGATGTTTCTCATGTTTTAAATACATAGCTACTGGCTAGTTTTCTTATGAAGCATCTGATCAGGCCCTTAATGTTTTTCCTTAAATTCACCCAGGGATAAAAGAAAGAGCCCTTTAAATGTAAAGCTGGGGGTTAGGTAGGGGAATAGAGAGCAAATCTTGTAGTAACAAGTACAATAGAAAATACCCCCCCCAAATAATAATAATAATAGGCAGTTAACATCTACCATCTGAGGCTTTGGGGGATCTGCCTCCCATTGATCCAATGGGTGGAAGGAAGGCACCCAGAAGAAAGCCTTTTGAAAGCAGCCATAACTATCTGGGAGCATGTCAGGTTCCCAGAGAATTAAAGAGCGAGATTGTGAAAAGGTTCAGGGACGACGATATTATTGGGCTGTCTTCGTCACTTTGTTTTTGCACACGTACATGACGCCCGTAAAAGAAGGAGATCTAGCTATTCCGGAGAAGCCGTCATCCATCCTGGCTGGCGTTGAATTACCGAGAGAGGCAGGGAGGAGGGAGCGAGACTCGGGCGAAGAGCAGCGCACCCACTATCTGTCCCTTAAAGGTTACGCGACGCTCTGCTTCGCTTTGTCTTCCTCGCGCCCTTTCCTGGCAAAATGGAGACATCACATCCTTGCCCAGCCTCGACTCAGTATTTATGAAGGTTTTCTGACAAATAGGCAGGCTGGCCACGCATGGGTGGTTGCCTTCATTCCGCACTTGGCTTGTTTACATAGGACCAGCACCATTTCCACGGATTAAACAAATCACAGGCAGAAGGAGACATTTATAATCTGCCAACGAGGCCACAGGCAGTTAAAGAGGGGTGCGCACGGTTGTATGTGGGCATGGCTGTAAGGAAGAAAAATAATGTCCACGGCCAGGGAGCTGACCTTCTCCTAAGAGGGCAACTCTGGAGTCTACCGAGATAAATACAAGTTATATATAATAGTATGAATGCACGCATACTCAAGTGCGCTCAGCTCGGAGAAATGCACAATCACAGTCCCACGGACTTAAATCTAATAATATTTACACCTTAATATTAAAAGAGCACTTACACTTTCAGTTTCCCGGAAAACAAACTACAATAAGCTGCTGTGTAACATTCTAACCATAGTACAATGAGTGTGTGCGTGGCCAATGTATACGCACGCACACATCGGCATCTAACAAATAAGATTAAGGTACATATAAAGTGGCCATAAACATTGAACGTTTGAAGCTCCTTTTTGAAGCAGTTCTGGTCTGGATGATGGCCACTGTAATAAGTATGCTTTTAGATCATTGTGGAAAGCATGTTATATTCAGTTTTTATAACAAATATATATAGTAAGAGGCGGTGAGGTGCTGCGGTTCAAGGCACCAGGCTAGGACCCAGGAGACGGTCAGTTTTAGTTTCACCTGAGCATAAAGTCAGTTTGGGGAGTTCGGGCCAGTTCCTTTCTCTCAGGCCGAATAAAAAGGCAACGGCGAACCACTTAGGAAAATGTTGCCAAGAAAACTGCATGGACTTATCCAGGCAGTTGCCTGAAATCAAGAATGGTACAGGGGAAAAAATGTTACATAATATATTAATATACGTCCTGTTAATGAGAATGAACGTAGATGCCTAGATAGTGTTAAGTAGCAGGAATTTGAAAAAAAAATCATCTTAATGTAGATGGCGGGATTGTTATTGTTATATTAATTTGTTATAGTCTCTAAGAGCCGGCGAATTAGATATCGGATTTCAAACGAATGATAGATCCTATAAAGCTCAAAAGCATCCCAAATGCCTGGATCCTAAAACGAATTCATTTAGTTAGGAAACCAAATCCGGTCAGTTACCGCGGAATTTGCTCTCCGAGAAAAGTCTGTGAAAGGAAAGATGAAGTCACAAGAGTGACGTGTAAGGGAGGGGGTCGGAGAGCCCCCCCCCAGTCCCGCTTAGTTGCACGAACTTGCTCCCAGGTAGGAACGACCCCAAGCTGCGTCCCTGAGTCCCGTGGTGGGCATCGAGCTGATGGCGCCGGGCACTTGCGCTTTGCCAGGGCGAGGCGCGAAGAGCGCATCATGGCGCGCCATCAGAAAAATCCTGCTCAGAGTGCTTAGCTTCCCAGTCGGTTTCCACCGCCATTCACCCGGAAGTATAAAGGCAAGAAACTGAGCTATTTCTTCGCCGCCTATGGAAACCGGGCTTGCCTCTGTTATGACTTCTCGCCGGACTAAGAATGCTAATATCGAGGAAGGCGTCCCGACTCCAAACGTTGCCCTTCCTTTTCGGTCGGGGCAGGAGGTGGCGGCGATTCGAACTGTCTCCCCCTTTTCTCCTCCTCCTCCTCCTCCTCCTCCTCCTCCTCTTTGCAGCTGATGGGTGATAAAAAAAATGACACGTCAGCCACCTCGGGCAGCGAGAGCAAGGAAATTCCTCACAAAATAGCAAAGGTTTCGAAAAAAGAACCACAACAAAAATATTGAATAAATTCCCTTTTAATTTATTTGATCATTCCACATTACGGAGCTATGAATTGCTCAAATTTGATAACAAGTACTCAATTCAACTCATTATGTAAGTTAAATTAGACTTCGATAAAATTTCAGTGGCGTGCGGTGGTTCCTAAAATGAAATGTAATTTGTGCAAGAATTTGTTGTATCTGTCACAAATATTTCCAATTAGCGGCCGTAATTATTTGATAGTTTCTGTAATTATGGCTTAAACGGGTGAATTTGGGACTGTGGAGGACCCTAATTGGCCTAAATTTGATATTTTGCATATTTGCATAATGAGGAAATTGGTAGAAAATTGTGTTCATTCATTTGTGAAAAATCCTATGAATTTTATGAATTTGAAAGCTCTGTTTGTGCAGACTGTGACTTTGCTTGCTGATCCCTGAGGAGCTCACGCTGAATGCCTGAACGGGCAGCGCGCCAACTTCTCCTCCAGGAGCAGAAAGGAGGGGGGGGGGGCTGCGGGGGAAGGAAAAGAAAAGAGGAGGGCAAGAGTGCACGCCGAACAACACAAAATTCTGCGCATGCGTTTCCGGCTCGTTTTTTGTTTTTTTTTGCTGTAGGATTGCCAAGTGCTGGACTGCTAATGTTCGCGCGCGCTCCCGTGCTAGAAAGTGGTGGGAGCAAAGATCGAGCTGCTACCTTCCAACGCGTCGTATGGATTCGTGGAAAAAAAAAGTCTTCCAGTCCTCCACGCGGACGGGGACGGAAGAGGGCTGCGCGGCCGAGGGAAACTCGGGCACGTGCGCGATGGCTAAATACTTCTCCCTTGCAGTCTGGGTGATCCATTGCGCTGTCAGGTGGAAACAGTTAAAAGAGAAGCCAAAGCCTCGGCTTTTAAGATGCTGGCCCACACAGCCCCATTCATCATTGTAACGTGACGGGTTATTTTTTTTGTTGTTGTTGTTTGCTAGCGTCTTGCGCTCGGTTGGAGTTAACGTGTAACAGCTCCTTTGACGCCAAGCAGAGTTTGCATCAAAGCAGCCAAGATACCCGGAGAAAAAGAAAATGCAAACCCGCCAGAGAAAATAGCCTCCTCACCAGCAATCAACATCCAGATGAGCATAGATTTAATACCACACTAGACCAACAATCGAGAAGTAAACAATATCCCAATCAAGGAATCACCAATGCAGAATAACTACCCAACAGTAAACAACAACCTAATCGCAGGAAGCACCAAGACCTTTCTCATCAACACTGACAGGGTGAGACACTAGTATATAAAATGACAACAAAACCCACTCCCTTCTACCACTGATGATGTCACCTAGTTTGGTAATGAAATGTCTGCAAGAAAACAAGCTTAAAGAGCAACAAGGACCGCACAGAAAATATCCTCTTTTTCATCCTGGAAAAATAGTGCAAAGAAATGAAATACTCATTTTAGGCACAACACACACAATGCTATATAGTATATGGCATAGGAAGAGGAAAACTGGATTCATTACAGCAGACATGTCAAACACAAGGCCCGGGGGCCAGATCTGGCCCGCGAAGTGGTTTCATGTGGGCGAAGTGGTTTCATGTGGCCCGCGAAGCCATCCTGGAAACAGTGAGGGAATGGCCCCCTCTGCCTTGGCCCTGGCCCAGAGACCCTACTTCTGCCAGAGACCCTCAGATCTGTCCTACTCCTGCTCAGGCCTCCATAGGCACCCTTGATGCGAACGATGTAGAGCTGACCACGCCCACCCAGTAGGCCATATACACTCTAGCCACGCCCACCCAGTAGGCCACGCCCACCCTGGCCATACTCACCGGCCCCCTGAGGGCAACCGCAATGCTGATGCGGCCCTCAATGAAATTGAGTTTGACACCCCTCCATTACAGTGTAGTTTTCCCTTATCGTGTACCTCCAGATGTAGAACTCCCATAATTTCCTGTACAAGCAATTGCACTACTGTATATTGAATAAGAGTGGGATTTATTATCCTGTGTGTCAGAGGTTTATTTCAATTGGGGAGAGCATTAGTAGAGTGTATAGGAATCCCAGATATAAAGACTATCTGAAAATTTGGGAGACTGCATGATACATATATTTGGATCCTATTTTAAGTGCCTGCATTCTTGAGAGTACATAACACTGTTTTTCTGTTCTATATAATGCCAGTTCTCTGAAACTTCCCATCTGTAACCTTGGTATAAATTTATAATTTAATTAGAAAAGTGAGATACCAATTTACAGGTGTTAACCCTAATTTGTAGTTTAGGAAACCTTAATCCATTGCTACACAATATCCTTACTGGGATTAACTAAAATATAAGGGAAGTATGCACCTTTTCCAGAACAAAGGAATTATTATTCCTGACCCCCACCAATTTCTAAATATCAATGCCAGTGGTCGCTCTGATTTATCTGAAATAAGGGAAATTAAATTTTTGAAGATTTGTTACATCTAAACACATTGTAAATAATTTACTCTGGAACTATTTCACTGAAGAGAATGAACTTCTTGTGACAAGAAAAGTTGAAAAGTACAAGTGCCATTTTGCTTTTGTTGTTGTCGAATGTAGCAGATATTACAGCAAACTGTCTTGGATTTATTAAAAAAGATAATATGGTTTTGAATGCTTCACTCTCAAATTTCATTCCTGTCTTCCTAAAACAAAGGCATTTTCAAAAGTTGCAAGTCTGGATTTAAAAATACAGTTTTCCATGTCACTGGAGAGTTTTATATACTTCATTTTATGTCCCTTGGGTAACTTTAGACAGTTAGCACTTTATCTGTTCCCATGGAGTAGTATAATATGTGAAGATGTACCATGCTCTAAATGCTTAAGTGCTTTATCCTACACTGCATTCCTGGTAAAGGTCAACATAAATTCATCTTCCACTGAAGCAGCATTTGTTTCTAGCTTCTAAACTGCTTTGTGGTATAGCTAGAATAGAATTTCCATTAAAACGTAAACAGTGAATGGACAGGTATATGGAGCTGCTGCTGGTCACTTGGCAGCATTTGTGTTACTTCATCTGTGATTAGATGAGTCGGGGAGCTCTTAAGCTTAGATTTACTTCTGGTAAATATTCTCTGTTGTTCTTGGATCTCATTTTTCTGCAACTAATAGCACTTGTTCTCACACCAAGATATTGCTATGTCTATGGGCACTGATGTGCCAGTAAATGGGTCCACTGGTACCTATAAAGGGTTTGATCATACCTGAGTTTAATTTTTGTTACTTAAACAGGAAAGATGAAGTTAGCTTGCAGCAAAATAAAGCATGAGTCACCAGCATGATCTTTTTTTCCAAAGTGTGCATAGGCCATATAGATATTTTTGAAAAATAAAAAAGGTGGGTGGCTGCAGATCAGTGCTTAGCTGGAAGTGTACTCACCTACCAGAAGATAAGCAGAATTAGTAAAGAATCTTATGGTAAAGACATAATGGTAAAACAATATGGTAAAACATTGATTAAAAATATCAGATAAAATTATTTCCATAAATAATAGCAATATTCTACAATATTTCAAGATAAAGACAAATACTTAAGTAGTGGCTAGTGGCTAAGGGAAGGGAAGGACAAACTATCAAAAGTGATGTTTTCTATGTTTTTATTTCAGTATCTCATTTTATTTGTATCTATAGTCTTTATTCTTTACTATCAGATGCTAGAACACAAAATGACTGTTTAAAATAAACTTTAATATCTTAGAAAGCATCTTAGGGAATACAAGAGATGCAGGAAATAACCCCATCAGTTTGTTTTTTGATAAATGTGCATTTATTATTGCAATATCCAGTGTGGCAGCTGCATCTGATACCTACACATTCTGAAAAGTTGCCTACTCACTTAGAAGATACTGAATGAAATCAGTAGCTTAATAATTGTAAAATATGCAGTATAAAAATTCAGCATTCAATTTCTTTTCAGAAAAATGTGAATTTTGGTGTAATACTTTGGACTAGATAAGTCAGTAAAAGAGAGCCAGTTGATGTAGTAGTTGAGGCATTAGGATAAAACCCTGGAGACACAAAGCTAGCTAGGTGACTTTGGGCCAGTCACTTTCTCTTAGCCCAAGGAATTAGGCAACAGTTCCACATCTGAAAAACTTGCCAAGAAACCTGCAGGGGGTTGTCCAGGCAGGAGTTAAAACTGACTTGAAAGCACTAAAATAAAATAAAAGTCGGTAACATGGTTATTCCCAAATTATATTTTAATGCATCATAATATATAGCTGGAATTACTGTAGATGGTATAGACTAAGGTATAATATTCAGTGCTTATAACAATAATTGAACTGAGCAGATGTCTAAATAAACATGCCTTGGTTTGCAGCCATTGCCATAATTCTAAGCATTAGGATGTAATACTTTGAGATCTATTCTAAGTAAAAATACTAGAGTAGATCATAATGAGTTCTTATGAACAATATTAAAAACCTTCTTTCTTAAAAGTTAGCACATAATGCTGTAAGTCATAGAAACTGTGCTCACTGCAATAAAATAATTTTTGTCTTAATAGTTTACAGTCTTTCTATCCTGTTCTTCTAAAGCACGGGTGTCAAACTTGTGACATCACGTGATGTATTGTAACTTTTTTCCCATTGCCGGCAATGGGGTGGGCGCGGTTTTGGCATGACGCATCCGGCCCATGGGCTGGCAGTTTGACACCCCTGTTCCAAAGGATCATATACCATTCTTAAGTATAATATATCTGATTTGATTTTGACCTAATGTGATATGCAAACCCATCCTATGTTTGGTTAACTCTGTTTTTCCCCCCTGAAATTATTTTAAACCATAACAAAACATCTTGCTAAGCCAAAACTAAACAAAACACAGGAGGAATGAAGCTTTGATGTTGCTAAACTACAGCTCCCAGTATCTTTTATCATTTGCCATATTGGCTGCAGCTATTGGACTTGTAGTAAGCAATTTTGGAAAAGCCAGAAATACCCTAACCTCTCTTAGATTTTAGCTTTTCTTGAACTGAAATTGAAAACAAATCTGCAAGGCACACTAGGAGCAGATATTTGGAATATTTTGCTGATACTTAAGCAGATACTTAAGCACACAAAAGGGCAATTGAAAATGCTCGTGCTTGTCTTTATGGTACTTCAGAGCTTGAAACTGTAACTCAATGTTTCTCAAACTTGGCAATTTTAAGAGGTGTGGTCTGCAACTCCCAGAATTCTCTAGAATTCTGGAATTTGAAATTATCACTTCTTAAAGTTACCAAGATTGA
Organism: Vipera berus; assembly: GCF_964194415.1. Classification (NCBI taxonomy): domain Eukaryota; kingdom Metazoa; phylum Chordata; class Lepidosauria; order Squamata; family Viperidae; genus Vipera; species Vipera berus. The sequence goes on along the minus strand of NC_138203.1, from coordinate 32,628,436 downwards.
AAAACACTGCTATAATGAAACAATATTTTAAAAATATTATTTTGTAAATCAATGCTATGGTTATCTTGACATATTTTATGTTTAATTGAATCACCAGCAACAATACTTTTTGCATTTATTTGTCATGTTCTCTACTTAGTATACCTTAAATGCTCTTCTCTAGGATAAAGTGAAAAAAATGACCATGCACATTTTGAGATATTCACAATATAATTATCCTTGTTTTTTATGCCTTTGGTCCATTCAAATAGTATGAAAAATAGTCTTCTGGTGGAAAATTAAGGCTGGTTGAGGTCTTGAAAGAAGTGGAGAGATTGCAACCAAGAACATCAACTGGAAGGTGGATTCTGGCTAGTAATGGTATTCAAAGCCCTACATGGCAGGGGTCCGGAGTACCTGAGGGAACACCTGCTGCCGGCATCGACTTCCCTTCGCCCTGTGCGTTCCCACAGAGAGGGCCTCCTCAGGGTGCCACCGGTCAGAGAATGTCGACTGGTGGCCCCCAGGGGGAGATCCTTCTCTGTGGGCGCCCCGGAGCTATGGAATCAGCTACCGGTTGAGCTCCGGACGGCGCCCGACCTTCGCTCCTTTCGCCGCGAGCTAAAAACATACTTTTTTGAACAAGCTGGCCTGGCCTGATGAAGGGATTGGGGGGGGTTGTTATGGTTATTTTATTGGGTTTTAAAGATGTATTTTAGTATGTGGGCATTTATTTAATCTTGTTTTAACTTTTGTAATCTGTATTTTTATTCTTGCCCTGTTCACCGCCCTGAGTCCTTCGGGAGAAGGGCGGTATAGAAATAGTATTAAATAAATAAATAAATAAATAATCTCCTGGATCAAAGGGAGTTTATGAGATAATCCATGTGTATTCTGGAAGGCAGTTCCTCATGAGTAAACTGCAAAAACAGGGTTTTTTTGCCATGGCTCAGGAGTTGAACTGCCAGGAATTCCAGGATTCCATCCTTATTCTTAGCTGTAATTTTGCCCTGCATATGGGCATTAAGTCTGGTTTCCCCATTAATCACTTGGAAAGTAATTAATTTACAGATATAGGGAATTTTCCCTTGGAGCAAAGATAAAATTCCCTTTAGGAGTTAAACCTTCTTTCAGAATTACAAACAACAACTACAAGAAAAACTTTGATGTAAAGATTCAAGAATCTTTTTGCAAAAGTCTTAACAAAGAGAAGATTTAGGAAAGTTTTAAAATAGATAAGGGGACAGTATTTTTTTATCATTTTTACTTTTTATGAAAGTGTTTTGGCATATATTTACACTAAGCCAGTTTATGAGATCCAGAACTTAAAGTTTGTTACTTATTGTTGGTGGTCTCTGCAAAACAAAAGAAGGATATACCTAAATTTGTATGACAGGGGAAAATAACTATGAATTAAATATAAGGTACTACAAGGTGCAAAGGAAAGAGGAGGGTTGGGTCTACCTGTTTTGAAATTATACCTTGCTCTGTACTACTTAACTTGTATGAAAGAGTAGGTTTTATTAAGAGATAGGAGGCTATTGAGTTAGAAGGACATGATATGACTAAGGTTTAACTAAGGTTAAAGTTGTCTTTTAAAATGAACTTCACAGATTTGTCCGACTGGTCATTTTGTGACACAGAATGGAAAACTGTAAATGTGCTTTTCATTTAATTAAAGTTTTCTTCCTTAATCAACGTTTATACATTTTTCATCACGTGTAGATATCTATTTGGCGGGTCGAATCCTGAGTGCCGCGTAACAGAGTGAGCGCCTGTTACTCGTCCCAGCTTCTGCCAACCTAGCAGTTCGAAAGCACGTAAAAATGCAAGTAGAAAAATAGGGACCACTATGGTGGGAAGGTTACAGCGTTCCGTGTGCCTTTGGCGTCTAGTCATGCTGGCCACATGACCACGGAGACGTCCTCGGACAAGCGCTGGCTCTTCGGCTTTGAAACGGAGATGAGCACCGGCCCCTAGAGTCGGAAACGACTAGCACGCATGTGCGTGGGAACCTTTACCTTTACCTTTAGATATCTATTTGCTGCTCATTTTGCTAATAAAACACTGCAACTAAGGTGCTATTCCTCTCATTTTATAAATGGAGAGGTAGAGAGAAACAGGCTAGTGTAAGCTTTATTTATCCAAGGTAGAAGATGTTATTCAAGATATAGACCATTCTTTACATTCTTGTACAATAGTTTTAGCAGAATTTAGCACCTTCAAATCACTGTATCTTTTCTTGTCTGATTAGACACATTGACTGAATCCCTCAGAAAAGGGAGATGATGATGGGTTGGGGGGAGGGGGAGAGGGAGAGGGAGGAATCCAAATGGAAACTTTTACATGTTGGACCATATAAGACATGATCACCTAAAAGCAACTATAGTTCACTGTACTTCACTGAAGACTTTGGCTTCAAATGACTAGGACATATGATCAATGTACTTAAATTAACTATCTGACTTGTGTTCCCTCGCGCTTACTAGGGAAGGCAGCTCCACCCCCTTTCATTATTTATCTCTAAGCATTCTCCTTGCTGTGGAGAAATCAGTAGGTGTCTTCGACATTATGTCTGGGTGGAAAGTAATCTGCTTTTTATGGAACCAGGTTTTACAGTCTGTAACCTAAGAATCCTACAGATTTGTACCTCTGGAAATGTGGGCTCTAGTTCAAAATAGGGATGAAAATATTCTCTTCAGCTGGAAAGCCATCATTCATTTGGCTCAGCTTGGTCTAGAATTTCCTGCAATCCATCTGCAGGAAATGTGAAGGCAAAATGCTTTAGAATTAGGTTTTCACAGGGAATTCCCTGTTAATTAGTTATTTCTCTCTGCCACGTGAAGCGCTGCAAAAATATCAGCGACTTTAAGTCCATAAAATGCAGTCAGGTATTTAAAACTTTTTTCCCCTCTAAGGATTCATTTATTTTCTGTGATATAAACATGCTACTCTTGAACCTTGGTGTGTCCATCATTTGAGTGCCAGCTCATTCTATTATATTGAGGTCAATATTCTACAATACTGCATACATAAAAAAACCCATTGTTTTATTGTAGCTGGTAGTAAGGATAATCCTCGAACAAGGAAATTTTGTCTGTTTTCACATATTATGTTCTTGCTTTAATTTACAAAATATGTTGCACTGCTTAGAATTTAAATTGGGGTATTGATGTTCCCTTCATTGTCTGTTCTACATTAACAATGTTTTCATTTGTGCACTGAGTGAAAACAACCTGAGTGGGACATAGGAATAGGGTGCTTTAGATCACTCTCCTTCCATACACCAACACCCAATAGGTACTATGAAAATTTGTAGTACTATCCATCTATGTGGCAGCTTACGTGAGATATTGAAGAGAAGGCAAATGTCCTTTTTCCACTTTGCAGTTCCTTTTAAATATAACCATACATAGAGTGCTCTACTAGATTACACCAATGATCCTTCTAGGCAGCATCTTATTTTCAATACAGATATCAGGAACTTCTAAAAGTTTTGGACAATAACTTTCCTATTGTTTCTTTTCAATAGTATTCAGAACTGTGCTGCTTTGAATGAAAGGTTTTCTGTTTTTAGTTTTTGTTTTTTGCACTTAGTCACCAACCTGCTTCCAAGCTGAATTCAAGTATGTATTTTGATCTACAGTACCAATATGTTTGAGAATCCCACTCCGCTTCTCTTATATTCGATTCAAATGGTATATACTTTTGTACTGTACAATTGGATAGGATGTTGAGCTGAGCCCCTCTCCCAAGTGCTCCTTAATGTGAATTCCACAGGTTGATCAAGATGGAAAAGATCTTTTAGCAAAGGTCCTATATTTGCAGAATTCTCTCCCAACCCTCAGTTGAGTATTTTGTCTTCTCAGTGCTAGGCTAAGACATTTTATTCACTCAGGTCTTTTTAGACTCACATTAATATCATCTTAGTAGTGGTTGCTGTCCAAAATGATTACTGACTTCTTTTATTTAGTGTTATTTGTGCTCATTTATTATTAAGGTTCCACCAAGGAACGGGACTTATCTAGCATCTCTCACTTCTGCCATTTCAACACTAATATGGGTGAGAGTGTCATGTTCAGGTTTGAAACACAAACAGTATCACCTTGTATTCACATTCCTCTTAAATTCTATGCTGCTTCATCGGAGCTGTAAAAATAATGGTTTGGGTCATAAAAATTTCAAGCAGAGTTCTTTTTCTCTGAAAAAAGGATTACTTACCTCCTTTAGCAGACTACAGTTTTTTGTAAAGTTGCTCCTGAGAATTTGATATGATGCATGAGGTTATAGTTAGAGGGAAGAATCAGTGAAAATTGCCCCCTCACCCAGAAGAGATTTGATGGAGCCACATGGCTGCTTGTCACAAATGAACACCTGAAGAGTTTAGATGGTCCAGATGGCTGAAGGAGGTAAGCAGTCTTAGCCGTCATGCTTCTTTTTCAGCATGTGTGTCCATGTTATAGATCTGAAGTTTGTTGTTAGGTATAGATATCACATGTTTCAGTTAGATATCCACTTTTGTAGAGCAAAAGTGAATTTCGTAGCATTTTAAGCTTCTGTGTGTGAACCAGCATATCCTCTTTTTCATCATACTTATTTACTTAGAAGTATATATGCTTATCCCCAGGAATCATATTCCAAGCAGAAGAATGAAACAGTTCCTTAAAACAAATATTTAGCAATGGGCTGGGAGAACAACATATCTCAAAAGCAAATAAGAACAGAAATAAGATTATGCCAGTAATGTGACATTTTATTCCCTTCCCCCTACATACATAAAAAGTACAGTACAGTATCTAACATCCACAATTATAACAATTTTAATAAATCAATCTTGATTCTATTTTCTTTCTATGGATTAAACCTTTTTTTACAGCTAAATAAAAATAAGCATCGCCAGTAGGGGGAATAGATGTATAAAAAACAAACTATTTTTATGATATGAAATTTATTTGAATATCATTAAATAGTACATCTAAAATTCCTGGCACATAATGGTTTTACCACATATTTTTATGAACAAATGTCAGGTAAAAGTATATGAATTCAGATTTCTCAAAGTTTTTGTAACAATCATTTACCTTTTGTGCACCATAACACAATATATGTTTTTAAGTGCTCTTCCAGCCTTTTTGTGGTTAATGAAACAAACAACAACATGATAAAGAAATAAAACATTCTGATATTGTCATGGTGTACTTCCCCTCTTCTGCCATTTAACTAGAACAATTTTCTGGATGCTTCTTATAAGTCTGAAATTAGACTTGCTCATATCCACAATGTTAGCATCTACATATGCTACAGCTAAGTATGCATCACCTTAATAAGATTTAACCTGAAGGAGGGTTTTCCTAGAGAACATCATTTTCAAATGTAAATGTGTTAATAGTTTAAATAATAAAGCAGGGAGAGGAGGAATTCAAGGCAGTGAATATCCTGTCTTATTGATCAAAATAACTGAGCAGGATCATAGTCTAAGTCATTTAGGGTTTTAGAGGTCAATATAGCACTCTAAATGGCCTGATAGGGCATTATGAATATTTTTAGTACAGGCATTCTGTACTTTGTAACTGTTAGCAGCCCGGCCATTTTGCACCAATTCTAATTTTGAGATACCTTTCAAGGACAGTCCATATAAATGGCACTGGAATTGTCAAAATAATTGTAACTGAATGTCTGTTAGATCTTGCAGTGGGCAGGTTAGACTTGACGATCTCTTTAGTCCCTTCCAACTCTGAGGTTCTTTGACTGAAGCAATATAGAGGTCTTATCAATAAATAATTGAAATATACTGCTAAGTTCAACAGCCTGGAAAAACTCTCAGTTCACTAGCCATGTTGTCTAAATGCACTCCTCATGACAATTATCATCTGCAAGTTCAGTGAAAGGAAAACTCCCAAATGTTACATTTGTTTTCTGTCATCCAGATAATTATCAAGATTAGGTAATGTTCAAGAACACTGATTGTTTTCTTCTAGTTAAAAAGTAGAGAGCTATAGAGCTGAGTGTCATCATCAGTAGAAGTGGATTGCATCTTATTCCATAGCTCTGAGGGACCTGTCCCAATGGTTTCATGTAGAAGTTAGTTTACATCAGGAACAAGATAGAGCCCTGTGAGAAGTTATATGTAAATGACATAGATATTAAATAACTTTCTGGCAGGAAATATTAGAATCGCCGTAAAACAGTCCCAAGGTCTAATTTTGCAAGGTGGCCCATATTCAATGCTATCTGCTAAGAAATCCAGAACCAAAAGTGTCATATTTCCCTCATCTAATTTCCAAAATAGGTCATCCAGTAAACAACCAAAGCAGTCTTCTTACCATATCTGGACAAGCAAGCCCAGAAAATCAGGTTTATCCAGATGCAGCTGGGGTATAATCATCTTATCCAAGAATTCAATATTTGAGACAATATAATGGATAGGGAGAACTTTTTCAACAAATTCTTATAATTGCCTCCTTTAAGTAGTTAGAAATACGGTAGATCCTGCAATCAAAGAGGCATTGATCGACTCCCTTAAACATGGACTAATTTCCAATCTGGGAGATAAAATCGAGTCATCTAAAGGCCAGGATTGAGCAAAGAAGCCATGCCCACACCTCTCTACACAGCCTATCCACAACTTCATGAAAGATATTCCATAGCATATGGAAAAGCATAACTGGTTCCACTCTATTTTCCCTCCAATTCATTCCTGAACATTTCCCTACTTGTGTCTCTGTCTATCTGCTTCATTGCTTCTAGCCCCCTAGTAAACCAAGTCCAACAACAATATTTTTGTTTATATTTTTTCCATTTATATAGTTGCCATTCTCATAGAGCAACTCTGGGTGGCCTATAGCAGATAAAGAAAATATAAAACATGTAAAAACACAAACACACAGCAGCCAAGAGATCAAACCAGTCTAATAACACATCCAACACCCATGATTGAAAAAATGCTATTGCTTAGCTCTGGAACTCTGGAAGTATTAATAGTGTACAGAGTGTCTTTCCTTCACTTCTGAATAATCACTGGCAATTTTTGTTATCAGAATTGGGGCGGAAAAGTTTCTCAAGCTGAAGATTTTGCTTTCAAACTAGTACTGTTAATTGACTATGCAGAAAATAAA